>NW_027187841.1:0-60504 GCF_041381155.1 Argopecten irradians
CAAGGATTTCCTTTTTAACAAAAATGTATCTAGCAAGTTTAAGAACACCATACTATCTATAAGTACAAAATTTAACGGTTTTGTCAGACCGTGTAACATATATAACCAACGTATATATTGTCATAAAGGATTGACTTTCATGCTTCATAACTTCACGAATACTAACTTTGGCAACATATCAGGGAGAAAGAGGGGAAAGAGAGGGAAAGAGAGAAAAAAAAATTCTCTCTGTCAGCTATCAGCTGTTTACCGGTATATGCTTTATCCAAGTTTCAAGTACATGAATGTATATATATTAACTAAAGAACTAAATAACCTGAGTTAATTAACTAAACGACATGTAAATGGCACGAAGGATGTTTTTTGTCAAAACATTTGTTAATATTTTTTCTCTATGTCTATCAAGTTTGTAGTACATTACAACATATATTCTAACAAACGGTAACGGCACGAGTTACCTAAATGACAGATTATTGTCATCAGTGTCCTTTTCTAACTACAATTTGTAAATATCTTCTTATTAAACATTATGGAAAGTTGTTCAGCAAAATTTGGAGCAAGGATAGGTCCAAAATTCGGATCGCAAATTCACTCAGAAATTTTACTTTGACATGATAATTTACTTTGAAATTTGACTATTGGTTCCAAAAACTGTTTTACATAAGGCTTGAAACATGATAGTTTACTTTGAAATATGAATATTGGTAGAAAAAAACTGTTCTTATAAGGCTTGGTTCAAGAAAAACATAATTGTAGTATATGAATTAATGAAGGATAGTGACACGCTTACTTTTTACTGTTTTGATGAATTGATACAAATCTATCAGATTATTACTAATTTTGTGGAAATATCACGGTTTTAGTTTCTGCTATCAGAGAATACCTGAATTAGGCTGACTCTGAAATATGTCAAATTTTGTTTCCTACTTACATTAAATATTTCATATTGATCTGTACAATGTAATGAAAAAATAACATACTCCTACCGGGAGGAGAAGATGGGAAGACTTAATTAGTTCAGTCGAATCATTTGAAATGGGTTGATATTTCTAAAATTTCCTTTACAGTAACGAAAATTATAAGCTTCAGTGGTTTCAATATATATTATAGCAGATTCACTCAGCAATTTTTACTTTGACATGATGATCTACTCTGAAAAAAACATTGTGTTACAAATTATATAAGTACATTTGCCTAGTACAGAATAGTACGTACATGTATTACAATTTCATTTATATTCTAAACACCTCCGAATTTTCATTTCATTTGCATAAACAACCAAACGATAAGATTTCGTTATAAAATGACACTTAATCCTCTAAACAATAGAACAGCCAACTCTAGATCACTGCTTATTGTTTTGATAAATTTCCAAAAGAATTTATGATTTGTCCTTCCTTATATGTACATATTTTCTACTTGTCAAATTTTTTGAAATTGATATTTATATATTATGTTTCTCTATACAATGTATTTGTCAAAGAGAACTAATAAAGAAACTTGATGTGGTCATGATCAATGTATCACAC
The DNA here is from genome assembly GCF_041381155.1 of Argopecten irradians. Lineage (NCBI taxonomy): Eukaryota > Metazoa > Mollusca > Bivalvia > Pectinida > Pectinidae > Argopecten > Argopecten irradians. Next base: position 1,530 of record NW_027187841.1, read on the forward strand.
CTTCACGCTTGGCTGCACACTGCTACAGATGCGAAGAGATGTATATATGGGGTGGTTATCTATCCTTTAATGTTTGAAATATTTTTCTCGAAAACCCAGCTCCCTACCGCTCCGAACCGCTGTAAATGAAAATGTGTATGAGCAAGGGACGTCAGAAAACATTATATAACATGTGTTGAGAATATGTATAACAGTATTTACATTAAAACCTATCTATTAAAACCACCCAGTGGTCCGAGTAAAAGTGGTCTTAATAGCGAGGTGGTCTTTATTCTGAGGTGGACCAGGTTTTCTTCTATGATCATGACGATCAAGAACAGAAACTCTGTATCCTAGCTGACCGGTACATAATATATGTACTGTATTTTTGTTTCAAAATTGAAATTTTATGAAAAATGCAATATCCATGTATATATAAATGTATATTATATATATATATTTTTTTTATATTTTTGTTCAATTTTTTGCATTTAACACATTTACAAATACATGGGACATCAACATAAACTTGACATGACATATACATTACATTTATATAAAAAACATAAGAAACATAACATAGCATGCTGAGTATGTACATGTACGTGTGGGGAAAAAACCAGTTTGATATATTTTGGTTAAGATAAATTTGCAAATTACTATATTTGATCAATTAGTTTTGTCGGCCATTAGAATCTTAATCATATCATATTTTAATGCATGCGTATCTAATCAAAACCAATAATTTACAAATATTTTTTAAAGATTGATAAATTAGGGACATATAATGACTATACCATTTATTTCTAGAGCATAGACATATTTTTTTCATTAAATTAAGTTAATGGTGTGTGCTTACTTAAATCTTAAACTGAATTTCACTGAAGTAATTGTTGACAATCTAAATGAAAATACTTTTTGAAGACATTACTTTCTATTATGTTTTAATCATAATTCAAATACATATCGTTAGTTTAATCAGAGATTTAGATAGTTATTAAATTATCTATGTCTCTGGTTTAATTATCACATAGTATCACCTGAGGTAAATGAGAATCTATGTGTTTTAAAATTGGTATTGATCTGTGTAAAATTATTATTAATATTTACGTAAATCGATTTTAATTACCCCGCCATGTGCAATGATTGGTCAAATAATAACTTACGATCACAATCGGTAAAGTGTTTGAAAGACTACTGTGCAATAGTCAAACGTACTTTTAACTAATGCAAAACACGGATTGTTAGACATATGATAGCAACAAAATGATGACATCTATTGAAATGAGATGATTGACGTACGGTACTTCATAAATATCTGAAATAAGATCAATATATCTCATACATTAAAGAATTTTAATTCCATTGGCGTTACACGTATGAGAAAGAACTGCCTAAATCGTTCGATCTCGCCACCAGAGCTATCGAAAGAACGTTGCATTACTTGTGGTTTCGATCACGTCAACTGCCAGTCACAAGTATGCAAATGATGGCGATTAACACTCTCCTAGTACAGGTAGATAATCTGATAATTAGGTCGACGGAAACAAAAGACTGACTGATGTACCTGCGGGTAGTTGTTCACGGGTTGCTGCGTGCAGGAAGGTGAGGCACAGCGAGGTGTGAAGTCACATGTGCCTGTGGTCATAATCAAATGGTCAATTAGTGTTAATTTAGTGGTCGTTGGGACTATTAAAATTGGTCGTAAAACGGAATAGCGGTGTGATTGTATTTCTGAAGAGAAAAAAAAAAATCGGAACTGAAAATAAGTGGCCGTAATAGTGGGATGTTCGTAATTTAGTGTATATGCTATACATGTCTATGTTTGGAATAAACTTTTGGAAAATAAAAATAAAATAAAACAAAAATAAATATAAAGACAAAATAAAGAATATTTTCAAGCATGGTGAATTAACAACAAATAAAAAAAAAAAAAAATTAACCTGCCGACGACAAGGGTTGAACCCGGGCCGTCAGCTTAGAAAGTTCAGGACTTACCACGACACCACTTGTACCCGTTGATTTCCTAGGGAATATTATTAAGTTACTAATGAAATGCAGTTCACTATATTTTCTTATTTTCTTCGCAATTCACACTTAAAATGATATTGATGCTGCTGAATAAGTTTACAGAATAATTCTAAACTAGTTTATATTGTATCTGGGTGCAAATTACAACTACATATACCACAAATGTGTGGTTATTCAGTTTATTCTTCACGACACCAGCCGGGGGGGTAAAAAGCTAGTTCCGGAATTGCGATACCAATACTGGTAAAACCAAGTTTTACCGTAATAAGACTAACATCTATTAGTCTATACAGCTGTACATGTATTATATTATAAATCAGAAAGTTTTATTTCTGTAGGAATATTGGAGAGGCTACAGCACTTCCTAAAAAAGTTTATATATATAAACCATGACCGAAATTCCCCTTGGTAGCTATAGAAAAAGCTCAGTAAAGTATTTGTATGGAGGCTGTGTGGATTAATTATGCTGCCCCAGTCAAAGTATAGGCAGGTTAAAACCATCTCACTAGTGTACACAATGTTTCTTTGTTTCTCTTTATCATCTCTACAGGAAAAAACAAACATCAGAATGTTAAGAACTTCAAAATCCTCCAAAGATTTTGATTTCACTTCCTCCTACACAACCCAACATTATGTCTGTAACAGAAGCAGAAAAATGCACTGCCAGATCAGGAATTGAACTCAGAACCTTTGTTTAGCCAGACAGTTGAACAATTGATCTTATGATTGCTCACTGCAGGCAATCAGTTTTGCTGTTCTAACATTTTTTATTTTATAAATGTCTTTAACTGTTATATATCAACAAGAATCAGTGGAAATGTAAACATGGGGTACCACAATACTACAAAATGTAATGGTATGAATAAGTTGATTCCAGAAACTTGGTAATCACAGATTATCTCCCTTGTTTGAAACTTATCTGTATACTAGCTGTTGCAGAAACACAATTTAAGACTATTTATTTCTTGATCTAGATATTCTATAGTAGCCAGTTTACAATGCTACTGTTTGTGTGGCTTTTGTATAGTAACTTTCCTTAGACTTTGAGTGACATATTAATTACAGTGTCTGGCTCCCAGCCTAACAATTAGTACCACACATGTACATCTTACTATTGAGCCGAGCTTTAGCCCAGTCACAGAACAAATGCCCCCCCCCCCCCCCCCCCCCCCTTAACAGGAGCTAAATGTAGCGGCCAGAACAGGATTCAAACCCAGGACCCTCCGATCATTAGCAGAGTGCTCTACCAACCGAGGTACCTGGTCACTGGTGATGATCGACCCAGTCCAATCCCGCTACACTCCTCCCTCCATTCTCGAAGTCTTTGGCACTCGAAGATATACAAACACCACCGCAGTTGGTTATTTAGTTGGGCGCCATTCTTTAACAGGAGAGGAAAAAATGCAGCGGCCAGACTGGGATTTAACCCTGGGGCCCTCCGAACATTAGCCGAGAGCTCTACCGACTGAGCTACCTGATCACCAATGATCAACCCAGTACTATCCCGCTACAAATAGAGTTGTATGGTACAGGGTACTATACAGCACCAAACCATTTAGTTCGGTGATGATTGTTGTCAGATTAATAAAATCATCAATATTATCAGTTAACCAAACGAAAAGTCAGTAAATTTAGAGGAAATGACCTTGTAACAAATTTTTGGGAGAACAGAATAGGTTGGTGGCCAGAGACATATCTGTAATCTGCTCTATCAAGGAGTATCTTTAATATTCCAGGGGTTACTATCACTGTCATTATAGCCATCCCTAGATGTAATGTCATAGCATAATTGAAGGCTCTGTGTGTGACAATTATAACAGATGACACAGATAGTTTGGTCATTTGATGTACATCAAAAGAATCAAATAAAAATACATTGTATAACTCTAAAGTTTGGTGCAACTCTCTTTAATCTTTAAAGGATATCCCTGGTAGTCCTGTGATTGGTCAGTTTTTTTCTCCTGAAAATTTTGCCATGACAATAGTCCATGGGTGGGATATATCGAGAATGATAGTAACCCTTGGAGTATTCCAAGTGGAATTTCTCAGGGTTCATATTTTTTTCCCATTTGCTTATGGTACTTTTGTCTGATCTAACATCAGTATAAATGTATTTGAATGAACTTTTCATCATTGTTGTACGGTTAACAAAAATATCACATGAATCTTTATCGTACCAGGAAATGATAATCAAAATGTATGTGGCTGAGGAAAGATTGGGAGCAATTTGAAAGCTTTTTTATATCCATTCCATCTGTTGAGTTATACCAACAGTAGAGATTCTATGCATTCCTATCAATTGGACTGTTTCTATAACAAACATTGTAAGAGAGTGTTACATGGCGGAACTGAGCGAACGCCCTTCTACAAAGGTTGGTAATTCTAATGGCTTCTCCATAATGTACTCTATCATCCCATGGATAATAAACAAACATAGGCCTTAGTTTTTACGGTAAAACTTGGTTTTTACCAGTATTGGTATCGCAATTCCGGAACTAGCTTTTTACCCCCCCGGCTGGTGTCGTGAAGAATAAACTGAATAACCACACATTTTGTGGTATATGTAGTTGTAATTTGCACCCAGTTACAATATAAACTAGTTTAGAATCATTCTGTAAACTTATTCAGCAGCATCAATATCATTTTAAGTGGATTGCGAAGAAAAATAAGAAAATAAGAAAATATAGTGAACTGCATTTCATTAGTAGCTTAATAATATTCCCGAGGCAAACAACAGGTACAAGTGATGTCGTGGTAAGTCCTGAGCTTTCTAAGCTGACGGCCCGGGTTTCAACCCTTATCGTCGGCAGGTTAATTTTATTTTTTTTTTATTTCATATTTTTATTTGTTGTAAATTCACCATGCTTGAAAATATTCCTTATTTTGTCTTTATATTTATTTTTGTTTTATTTTATTTTTATTTTCCAAAAGTTTATTCCAAACATAGACATGTATAGCATATACACTAAATTACGAACATCCCACTATTACGGCCACTTATTTTCAGTTCAGATTTTTTTTTCTCTTCAGAAATACAATCACACCGCTATTCCGTTTTACGACCAATTTTTAATAGTCCCAACGACCACTAAATTAACACTAATTGACCATTTGTTTATGACCACAGGCACATGTGACTTCACACCTCGCTGTGCCTCACCTTCCCGCACGCAGCAACCCGTGAACAACTACCCGCAGGTACATCAGTCAGTCTTTTGTTTCCGTCGACCTAATTATCAGATTAATCTACCTGTACTAGGAGAGTGTTAATCGCCATCATTTGCTTACTTGTGACTGGCAGTTGACGTGATCGCAAAACCACAAGTAATGCAACGTTCTTTCGATAGCTCTGGTGGCGAGATCGAAACGATTTAGGTAGTTCTTTCTCATACGTGTAACGCCAATGGAATTTAAAATTCTTTAATGTATGAGATATATTGATCTTATTTCAGATATTTATTGAAGTACCGTACATCAATCATCTCATTTCAATAGATGTGTCATCTATTTTGTTGCGGTAAAAACAATCGGTGTTTTGCATTAGTTAAAAGTACGCTTGACTATTGCACAGTAGTCTTTTCAAAACACTTTACCGATTGTGATCGTAAGTTTTTATTTGACCAATCATTGCACATGGCGGGGTAATTAAAATCGATTTACGTAAATATTAATAATAATTTTACACAGATCAATACCAATTTTAAAACACATAGATTCTCATTTACCTCAGGTGATACTATGTGATAATTAAACCAGAGACATAGATAATTTAATAACTATCTAAATCTCTGATTAAACTAACGATATGTATTTTGAATTATAATTAAAACATAATAGAAAGTAATGTCTAGAAAAAGTATTTTCATTTAGATTGTCAACAATTACTTCAGTGAAATTCAGTTTAAGATTTAAGTAAGCACACACCATTAACTTAATTTAATGAAAAAAATATGTCTATGCTCTAGAAATAAATGGTATAGTCATTATATGTCCCTAATTTATCAATCTTTAAAAAATATTTGTAAATTATTGGTTTTGATTAGATACGCATGCATTAAAATATGATATGATTAAGATTCTAATGGCCGACAAAACTAATTGATCAAATATAGTAATTTGCAAATTTATCTTAACCAAAATATATCAAACTGGTTTTTTCCCCACACGTACATGTACATACTCAGCATGCTATGTTATGTTTCTTATGTTTTTTATATAAATGTAATGTATATGTCATGTCAAGTTTATGTTGATGTCCCATGTATTTGTAAATGTGTTAAATGCAAAAATTGAACAAAAAAATAAAAAAAATATATTTATAATATACATTTATATATACATGTATATTGCATTTTTCATAAAATTTCAATTTTTAAACAAAAAATACAGTACATATATTATGTACCGGTCAGCTAGGATACAGAGTTTCTGTTCTTGATCGTCATGATCATAGAAGAAACCTGGTCCACCTCAGAATTAAGACCACCTCGCTATTAAGACCACTTTTACTCGGACCACTGGGTGGTTTTAATAGATAGGTTTTAATGTAAATACTGTTATACAATATTCTCGACACATGTTATATAATGTTTCTGACGTCCCTTGCTCAATACACATTTTCATTTACAGCGGTTCGGAGCGGTAGGGAGCTGGGTTTTCGAGGAAAAGTATTTCAAAGATTAAAGGATAGTTAACCACCCCATATATTACATCTCTTCGTATCTGTAGCAGTGTGCAGCCAAGCGTGAAGGTGTGATACATTGATCATGACCACATCAAGTTTCTTTATTTAGTTCTCTTTGACAAATACCTTTGTATAGAGATACATAATATATAAATTTCATTTTCAAAAAATTTGACTAGTAGAAAATATTGTACATATAAGAAGGACAAATCATAAATTCTTTTGGGGAAAATATCAAAACAATAAGCAGTGATCTAGAGTTGGCTGTTCTATTGTTTAGAGGATTAAGTGTCATTTTATAACGAAATCTTATCGTTTGGTTGTTTATGCAAATGAAATGAAAATTCGGAGGTGTTTAAAATATAAATGAAATTGTAATACATGTACGTACTATTCTGTACTAGGCAAATGTACTTATATAATTTGTAACACAATGTTCTTTCAGAGTAGATTATCATGTCAAAGTAAAATTGCTGAGTGAATCTGCTATAATATATATTGAAACCACTGAAGCTTATAATTTTCGTTACTGTAAAGGAAATTTTAGAAATATCAACCCATTTCAAATGATTCGACTGAACTAATTAAGTCTTCCCATCTTCTCCTCCCGGTAGGAGTATGTTATTTTTTCATTACATTGTACAGATCAATATGAAATATTTAATGTAAGTAGGAAACAAATTTGACATATTTCAGAGTCAGCCTAATTCAGGTATTCTCTGATAGCAGATACTAAAACCGTGATATTCCACAAAATTAGTACTAATCTGATAGATTTGTATCAATTCATCAAAACAGTAAAAAGTAAGCGTGTCACTATCCTTCATTAATTCATATACTACAATTATGTTTTTCTTGAACCAAGCCTTATAAGAACAGTTTTTCTACCAATATTCATATTTCAAAGTAAATTATCATGTTCAAGCCTTATGAAAACAGTTTTGGAACCAATAGTCAAATTTCAAAGTAAATTATCATGTCAAAGTAAAATTTCTGAGTGAATTTGCGATCCGAATTTTGGACCTATCCTTGCTCCAAATTTTGCTGAACAACTTTCCATAATGTTTAATAAGAAGATATTTACAAATTGTAGTTAGAAAAGGACACTGATGACAATATCTGTCATTTAGGTAACTCGTGCCGTTACCGTTTGTTAATGTTGTAATGTACTACAAACTTGATAGACATAGAGAAAAAATATTAACATGTTTTGACAAAAAACATCCTTCGTGCCATTTACATGTCGTTTAGTTAATTAACTCAGGTTATTTAGTTCTTTAGTTATATATATATACATTCATGTACTTGAAACTTGATAAAGCATATACCGGTAAACAGCTGATAGCTGACAGAGATTTTTTTTCTCTCTTTCCCTCTCTTTCCCCTCTTTCTCCCTGATATGTTGCCAAAGTAGTATTCGTGAAGTTATGAAGCATGAAAGTCATCCTTTATGACAATATTGTTACATTAACGAATAACAGAAAGGAGAAACCAGCAGCTAAATTCAAAACACAATTTAATTATATATACAATATTATACAGAGATGGTTTACAATATCTAAAGTAATTGGTGGTGGTACAAGACTAGTACGATGATTTAAAGTGTTACTTATCTGTATGCGAATGTCCTGGTATAATCCTTGATCCTTCCAGGTTTCAAATTAACAATAATCACAAATCCACAAGGAAATTGAATGTCCACCGATGATTTGTAAAGTTCCAGGCAATATGAATAAATCCACACAAAGTGTTGTAATAATCCACAGATAAAGTCACAATAGCTCTCCCAATAGAATCTAATATGGCACTGTACAATTCTTGATATGTCTTATTACAGGTCTCATTACAGTTCTGATTAGCCTTGGACAGCTGGAGAATATATATCTAAACCGTAATTCAAGAATATTGGAGAACCTTCTACTTCTAGAAATATCTAACTAAAAACAGTAAACAAGTAAATACACAAACTTTCTGGAAATAGATCATTCTAGATCTCTACTTAAAATCAACATGTTTACAAACATATTTGTTTATACATGATTATATTCTAGAAAGTTCTATAACCTAGACTAATGATATTACCTTTATAGGATGTATTGATAAAAAAAGCTATAGGAGTTATCTCCCTTATCTCATAACTACATGTATTTAGTGTCATACATAACACACCCCTCCTTAAAGAAAAGAAAGTTTCCTTGAAAAGGAAACTTTCTTGACATATTAAGTCATATTTAAATCCTTGATAAAGCATCAGCTAGAATATTGTCTTTCCCTTTGATATGTTTGATGTCAAGATTGTATTCTTGCAAAGTCAAACTCCACCTGAGAATTCTTTGGTTTTTGTTTTTCATTTTCCCAATGAATGTCAAAGGGTTGTGGTCGGTAAAGACCAACACAGGCACAACTGTAGTGCAGAGATACACATCAAATTGGTTCAAGGCCAAAATCAACGATAAACATTCTTTCTCAATGGTGGAATAATTTCTCTGGTGTTTGTCAAACTTTTTCGAGAAATAACAAAATTGGATGGTCAATTTGTTCAGTACCTTCTTGCATCAAAACAGCACCAACACCTACATCACTGGCGTCAACAAACAGTTTAAACTGTTTATTAAAATCTGGAGCAGTCAGAACTGGTGAGTTTGATAGTATGGCTTTCAATTTCTCAAATGCAGACTTACATTCGTCTGACCAAACAAATTTGACATTTTTTCTTTAACAAAGCAGTAAGTGGAGCTGCTATAACAGAGAAATTTTGACAAAATTTTCTGTAGTATCCAGCCATACCAAGAAATCTCATCAGCTCTCTCTCTTGCTTCCAGGAGATGGAAAATCTATAATTGATTCTACTTTGGCCTGAACAGGTTTAACCTGCCCCTGTCCTACAACATGGCCTAAAAATTCAACAGTTGCATGACAAAATTCACATTTCAATAAGTTTACAGTCAATTTCATGGTAGTGAGTCTTTCGAAGAATTCACGAATCCCGCGTAGATGGTCTTCCCACGTGTCGTGGTAGTTGATGACGTCATCAATGTATCCATCACAGCCTTCCAGGTCTGATATCACGCTGTTAAGAAGACGTTGAAATGTTGCCGGGGCATTCTTCATACCAAACGGCATAACTTTGTACTGGTACAAACCTTGTGAGGTTACAAATGCCGACACTTCTTTAGCTCTTTCTGTTAATGGCACCTGCCAATACCCTTTCAACAGGTCAAACTTGCTTACGTACTTGGCTTTGCCAACTTTGTCAATACACGAGTCAATCCTTGGAATTGGATAAGAGTCTGTTTTACTGACAGAGTTTACTTTTCTGAAGTCAGTACAGAACCGGTATGTCTTGTCTGGCTTTGGTACCAGAACACATGGAGAGCTCCATTCACTTTTGCTTGGTTCAATAATATCATTGTCCAACATGTATTGAATTTCTTTCTTTAAGTGTTCTTCTTTCAAAGGATTGACACGGTAAGGATGTTGCTTGACAGGTGGCGCATCGCCTACATCCACGTCATGATAGATAGCATCTGTTTTGCCTGGTGTATCCGGAAACAAATGTTTAAACTCAAGTATCAAATCTTTCAGGTCATTGCGTTCCTTTTCTGATAGATGACACAGTTTCTTGTCCAAGTTCGCGAACACATCTGAGTTCCGTAACTTAACACCACAGTCTAAACCTACATCTTGTACACCACCATCTAAGTCTAATTTACAAATATCAGCTGTACTTTCACTTTGTGATGGTACAGAGGCCAAAGTAGCAATAGGTTGAGAGGTCTTGCTCTCTTCTCTATCTACATATTTCTTAAGCATATTAACATGACATAATTGAGTTTTCTTGCGCCTCCCTGGAGTTTGTACAATGTAGTTAACATCATCAACCTTTTTCTCAACAATATAAGGTCCAAAATATCTAGCTTGCAAAGGCTGACCCGGTATTGGTAATAGAGCCAAAATTTTGTCACCTGGATCAAAACTTCTTGCACGGGCATCTTTATCATACCATGTTTTCATTTTGGTTTGAGTAACGGCCAAATTTTCTTTTGCCAGTTCACATGCCCTTGTCAACCTTTGCTTAAAGTTAGACACATACTCTAAGAGATTCACTTTAGAATCTTCGTCCAAAATTTTGTCTTTCAAAATTTTCAAAGGACCACGTACAGTATGTCCAAACACAAGTTCAAAGGGACTAAAGCCAAGAGATTCTTGTACAGATTCTCTAACGCCAAACAACAACATGTGTATGCCTTCGTCCCAATCTCTTTTGTTTTCAAAACAATAAGATCTCATCATATTCTTCAATGTCTGATGAAAACGTTCTAACGCACCCTGAGACTCTGGATGATAAGCACTAGACTTATACTGCTTGATCTGGAGCTGGTACATGACTTGTTGAAAAATACCAGACATGAAATTCGAACCTTGGTCCGATTGGACAGCTTTTGGAAGACCAACCAATGTAAAGAATTTAACCAAAGCCTTGACTATGTTAGGGGCCTTAATATTTCTGAGTGGAATGGCTTCAGGAAAGCGTGTGGAAGCACACATAATAGTTAAAAGATACTCATTCCCAGACTTAGTTTTGGGTAGAGGACCTACACAGTCTATAATGACTCTACTAAATGGTTCCTCAAATGCTGGAATGGGGTGCAAAGGTGCAACAGGGATTTTCTGATTAGGTTTCCCTACCACCTGACAAGTATGACAAGACCTACAAAAATCAGCCACATCCCGTTTCAACTTGGGCCAAAAGAAGTGATCTAAGATCCTGTTTATAAGTCTTGGTCACACCTAGATGCCCTGCCATAGGTACGTCATGAGACAAACTCAGAATATCTTGCCTATACCTCGGTGGGACAACTATTTGATTGACAACCTTCCAGTCTTCCTCGGGAGACACATCAGGGGGGCGCCACTTGCGCATCAACACACCTGACCTACGGAAGTAACAAACCGGGACTTTCTCCGCCTCTTCCTCACTCAAAGCCCGATTACACAGTAAGGAGATTTCAGGATCTTTTTCCTGTTCTACTATAAGCTCCTCTCTAGACAAAGATGATTTGCTCATCATGTCAGACAAAGAAGTACCCTTGTTAGGAACAACTCCATCACTATCAAAGTCTACAGGATTTCTCAAAAGATCACACTTGCCCCCGATATCCTCTATATCATGAGCCAAGAAAGTGTCACCTAACCCTGGACTATAATGATCCTCAACTACTGCAACATCAGAAACCTTCTTACTCATTGAACGAGTTACAGCACAAGAAGGGAAAATAACAGGAAATTCCTGTTGAATAGTCTCAGCATCATCTGTTTTATCAGGGATACTGGACACTAAGGGATCTACCCTAACTTTCTCTCCAGCCAAGTCATTGCCTAAAATGAGCGACACGCCCTCTATGGGAAGTTCCGGTCTAACACCAATGGTGACAGGCCCAGTTACTAAGTCTGACTTTAAATAAACACAATGGAGAGGCACATTAACAAAACCTAACTCTACACCTTGAAGCAAAACACTACTACCACATGAGGTCTCCTCAGACAAAGGCACTACGCCATCTAATATTAAAGAATGAGAAGCCCCAGTATCTCTCAAAATCTTCACAGGTTTCAAGTTGGTGATATCACTAGTAAGTGAAACAAAACCTTCAGAAATGAAGGGAGAGTACTTCTCCAAGACACTATCAGACTCTGAGCTCTTAATCTCAACAGACACTTTAGAATCTTCCACAATATCACTAAGTTTCTGACTAGGCTTTGACATAGCTAACACAGAAGGAACTGACTGTTTACGCCTTTGCTCCTTACGCTGGAGAGAATAACATTCAGACATAGTATGCCCTACTTTCTTGCAGTAATTACAAACAGGACCAGAAGGAGACCCCACACCTGCCCTATCATCTGTTTTAGAAGCAGACTTAGTTTTATCACCTAATTTAGGTTTGTCGTTGGAAGGGCCACTAAAGGTTGGGTTCCTAGGCTGACCAAATTTACTAGTACCTGTGGTACTGTTTTTGTCTTGAGAACTGTTTTTAACAAATGAGCCTTTGTGGGTGAGAGCGTAATCATCAGCCATTGTTGCTGCTTCACTAAGTGTTTCAACTTTTCTCTCATCTAAATGAGTTTTTATGTTTGTGTGGACACAACGTTTAAACTCCTCTATCAACAATAATTGCCTCAATTTACCGAAATCCTCATCAATTTCTTTAGAATCACACCACCTATTAAATAATTGTTCTTTTTCTCTGGCAAATTCTACATGAGTTTGTTCATCTCTCTTTCTTGAGTTTCGAAATTTCTGGCGGTAAGCCTCAGGAACTAACTCATAAGCTTTCAAAATAGCTTTCTTGACTACTTGGTAATTTGAAATCTCATCTACAGATAAAGAAGAATAAATGTCTCTAGCTTTACCAATCAGGACACTCTGGAGAAGCATTGTAAGCTTATCTTCAGGCCATTTCATACTGTCAGCTATTTTCTCAAAATGTAGAAAATACTTGTCAACTTCTTTCTCTTGAAATGGAGGAACTAACCTAATATTTCTACTGACATCAAAACCTCTGTTTCCTTGTAAACCCCTAAAAGTTGGATTACTTGAACCGTCTTGAGAAGCTAGCTCTAATTCTTTAATTCTAAGTTCTGTTTCAGCTTGAATTTTCTGCTTCTCTATTTCTAACATCTGATCTCTCTCGATCTCTTTTTCTTTTAATTTTCTTTCAATTTCTTTTTCTCTTAACTCCTTTTCTATTTCTCTTTCTCTCATTTCTTTTTCAATTTGTTTCATTTTCATTTCATGTTCAAGTTCCATTTGTCTAATTTGAATTTCTGAACTGATTGTTTCCTCTATACTATCTAATGCACTAGAGTCAAATTTGCCATTGTCAACAAAATATCTTATAATTACATTCCGAATTTCAGATTTCCTCAAATTAGTTTTGATAGCTAGGCCTAAATGTTTACTCAATAACAGTAAATCCTTCTTATTAACTTGCAAAAGAACTTCCAGGGATGGCGCTTTAACAAACTGTTCTACCTGCATAGTAGTCATGTTAATCTAGCTGTTGGTTTCAAATGTAAACTCCAAGTTTTTACACAAAATTTTGAAAATTTCTTAATTAATTTTTCAAAGTTAGATTTCACAAATTAAATATCGATCTCGGACAAGAGCCCCCAATTCTGTTACATTAACGAATAACAGAAAGGAGAAACCAGCAGCTAAATTCAAAACACAATTTAATTTATATATACAATATTATACAGAGATGGTTTACAATATCTAAAGTAATTGGTGGTGGTACAAGACTAGTACGATGATTTAAAGTGTTACTTATCTGTATGCGAATGTCCTGGTATAATCCTTGATCCTTCCAGGTTTCAAATTAACAATAATCACAAATCCACAAGGAAATTGAATGTCCACCGATGATTTGTAAAGTTCCAGGCAATATGAATAAATCCACACAAAGTGTTGTAATAATCCACAGATAAAGTCACAATAGCTCTCCCAATAGAATCTTAATATGGCACTGTACAATTCTTGATATGTCTTATTACAGGTCTCATTACAGTTCTGATTAGCCTTGGGACAGCTGGAGAATATATATCTAAACCGTAATTCAAGAATATTGGAGAACCTTCCTACTTCTAGAAATATCTAACTAAAAACAGTAAACAAGTAAACACACAAACTTTCTGGAAATAGATCATTCTAGATCTCTACTTAAAATCAACATGTTTACAAACATATTTGTTTATACATGATTATATTCTAGAAAGTTCTATAACCTAAATCAATGATATGAACTTCATAGGATGTATTGATAAAAAAAAACTATAGGAGTTATCTCCCTTATCTCATAACTACATGTATTTAGTGTCATACATAACAATATATATACCTTTCTTCGCTAATGCACACAACGTAGTTAGGACACATAAGAAACAGTTCAGAGGTCAGTCCCATTACTGATGCACACGTAGAAGTCATTTAATCCCACCCTGTTTTCTGTCCGATATATGTGTCACTGATCACCTTCGCGTTCTGGGTATGTTCAGCAATGACAGAGTCTATGTTGTCAAATAAGCTGAACCTCACCCGTTTTTTTGTGTCCTTGCACAAACCGTACACGTTACAGTTATAGTACCAACTGTATTCTATTTTGTCACTAGCCTTCACTTTGTCCATTAGGGAAATATTTTCACTGCGTGTGTCTGTCACAAATAGTCCAGATTTCCTCAGCAAATGCTTATTTTTTGTCACTAACATTTTTATGTCATTATTAAAAAAACTTGACAATCACTGGACGCGGTGAATTTGTGCCACGTGCACTTGGTAGTCAATGTACTGCCACAATGTCATAGTATCCATTGAGTTTCGCTCCAGTTGCTGCCATTATTCTGGTCGGGAGTACTACCCTCAGGTTTTCTCTCCTTTTCCCTCTGGTAAACCTCTAATACGAACATTGTATTTTCTAGAATATTGTTCATTATGATTGGCTTTATCCAGGGCCTTGTTGATTCTTTGCTGTTGATTAACAAGAATGGTTTTCATCTCGGCTACAGTGTCATCTTGTTTCTCAACTTCCTCTTTGAGGTTTTCCACATCCATTTCTAAACTAGAAAATGCGTCCTACTGTTTCTGATATTTTAGAGTCAATGTATTTCTTATCATCTACTATGACTTCTCGTTTTCAAATCCTCTCTAATGGTTTGCACAGTTTTTGTCATAGCCACTTCCAAAGGATTTATCAACAGCATCTTGAATGTCTTTCGTACTTATTGTAATTTCTTTACATTTGCTTTTTTAAGTCCAAAATTTTCTATTTCTAATTTCACTTTATTTCTTTCATATTGAGGTTTGTATCAGGATCAACACTCAGTCTCATCTGTACTTGTTTTTTTCCTTCTCTTTCTGTGTTTATTCCCAGCTCTTGTCTGTTTGGAACTCGACATATTGTATAAGGTAGCACTAGTATAGTTATAGATACAGGTAAAGGGCTGTATCTCTCCATTTGCCCACTTTTTATAATCTGATAATTAGCAGAATGTTTGTGACAAGGATTATAGCCTATTTCAGAGAAGTTATCCCTGATTTACCTGTGTTTTTACCTGTGAATTTCACCTGTGATACGTACTGTACTTATTCCATAAGGGTATCATTGTATGATATATTTTAAAGAGAAAAGTGCAATATATGTATGTAAATAAGTTTGAATTTGACTTTGTTTATGATAATTAAGTATCTCATAACTCTTTTTTTATATTGGCTTTTTTTAAGATTTGTACCTTTCAATGTTTTAATATAATTGTAAATCTTTGAAGGTGAGACGTTAATAAATTATATTATCTTATCTTACGGAAATAATATTACATGTAATAATCTTTTAATTTGTTACTCTTTTTGTGATGTCAGTTATGTTCTTGTTTTTGTTTTATTAATAAAATATAATTAAACACATCAAACGTAAAATTGATATTTGGTCGTAACTTCAAAAACTTCAAAATTCATTTCTCTCTTTTTGACAAACATATATGTCGTGTATATGTGTTCATACAACTACATTGAAATACATTTACATGTACATTATAAACACCATAAATGATAAACTATAGCTGCTAGTTGTAGTTCAATCAAAATAGACCTTCTTGGATATCGAGCTACATGTATTGAGGTACATACACGTACGTATTAACTTTAATAGTGGCATTAATAAGAAAATCCACATTCAACATATTTACAAAAAATAGTTTATGGTAATAAGTATGTAATCATACAGTTTATGTTTATGCTTCTTTTCATTAGAAATGAAAGGTTTTTATAGTGTGATAAGAAGGATGTGCCTTATACATAAAAATACTTGTCAAATAATACAAAATTCAAATGCAAATGTAAGTTTTGCGGGTTACACTTTCGCTATTACAGTGTAACATTTAAAACAAATTATATCTCAATGAATCCAAATATTACATATTGACTAAAATGTATATTTAATTTATTATATTTAGTAATCATATCAAGTGTGATATTTTAGCGACATCTGGATTTTTCCAAAAAATATCACATTTGATGAAAAATATCTTGATTTTCTCATTGTCTAACAGACAAATACATATACGATATGTTGACTTTCTTGTCACTGAAGAATATGAATTTCGGGACACCAGTAAAACTGTATATGGTATAATTAATTAGATACAAGTTCAATATACATTTTTCTTTCATACCTACACGTGTAATACTGGCTGGTCCAGGGCAATACACTCATGTCGCCTGAGGCTGTATTGCATGGCTACCCATGCAATAAAGCCTCGTGACGTCACGGCGTCAACAAAATACTCTATTTCCTCGGTAAAATTTTAAACATTTTTTCACAAAATTGACTGGTTTTACTATAAAAGATGCAAGCAACGGAATTTGTGTTGAAAATATCACGTAATTTTTCATGTATGGAAATTGACTTCCAGTTTTCTTGTATGGAAATTTCAAAATTCCCACGGTTAGTAAACTCATTATCGGGGCTATGAAAATAGAAAAATACCTCTTTCATTAACGTGGGTTAGTGGATATGTGAAAAGGTTAGTCGTCTACAATATGAAAAGTATTAAAAATTAAAATCGGGATCACAAAATGTTGACAAAATCCCCTCCGGCAAAGCCTGTGGTCTTTACTTAACATTTTGATGACCCACTTGGGTAGGAATTATTTCCTCTTTCCTTTCATATACCACTTATGAGAAGCAGTCTTATCTGTTTTAGTATTCAAAAACTAGCAAATTGAAATTGTTTACATGTACATATATATCATACCCGATAGACTATAAACAATCTAGTTCAATCAAACAGTTAGAATTCTCTATATCGAGCTACATGTAGCTAACATAAGTGTATTAACATTGCAAACATGCATATTTATAATCTAAATACATACAACATTATATTTACTTGAGCCAAAGTTTTATAGCTAGAGGCTGGCGCCAGCAGTATTTGTCCAAAATACATATCAGCTCACATCTCATTGGTAAATGCTACAAATCTCAGAATGTTCATAAGAATAGAATAAGTTCATGGTGTTCGCCTTTTCTATAGAAGGAATTTGGACTATTTCACTTCAAATAATACAATTCCACCTATTTGGCCCCACTCTTTCTTTCATCAGAAATAGAATATATTCATTAAATGCAAAATATATTATATATCACAATTAGGGTTAACCTACAAAGGATGATTTTTGCGACCAAATTCAGGGTAAACTCATCATATCACAGCTGTGCGTAGAAGGGACCATCGATTTTTCCATAAATTAGCAATTTTATGATTCATACCTCTTAGTTTTCCTTTTTGACATGCTATAATAAAAATGTACGAAAAAGATTGACTTTCTTGGATTGAATGGACTATGGATTTATGGGATAAAGATTAAACTTGCCCGGGGGGGTGAATCATAGATATGGCAAAATATATACGAATTTCTTTCATACCACCCACTGGATGTATTTTGGCCAAAATTCGCCTGAGGCTGTATTGATTACAATGCAAATAAACATGCTCGTGACTCACTAGTCAACAATATTAAGCATTATTTTTGAAAGGTAATATCGCGCATTTTACCTCTATTTTTCCCTTATTGGGCCGAGATCCGCCCTTTCTTTTACTATAATGATTTAGCCCGGGGCGGTCTGAGATCATACACGTAATGATTTCATTTAAACCAAATTGATTGACGAAGGTTGGATTTTCCTTCACATCAAGGATGAAAGATCCGGCCACAAATTTGCTGGTTTAAAAATCTGGTCACGCAGAATACTCTTGAACATAGTTTTGTAGAATATGAAATTTTTAGTGAAGGCTTTCTAATTAGTCTGGCGGATATCACAAAAAATTTTATTAATAGATTCCATATGGCGGTGGGCCCCGCCCCCTCGTGACCCCCGGTGGGTGTCAGAGATCACACAAAACTAAGTGACTTATACGTACATACATGTATAATGTTTGGTTTCACCCTGTCATACGTTAATAAATTCTAAAGATTTCTAATGCTGTAGCTAATCTAGTGCGGATGACAACATGTAGCAGTTATATTTATATGTGTTTATTGACTCTATTACCCCTATTGGTCGAAGCCGCCATCCTCCTGCTGCTCGGGGGGGTCACTTGCCAGAAATGTTTATATAAGATTTGTTTGAAAAGGTTCCCTGAAAAGGATTTGGATCTTTATTCAAATTTGTTTGGCCCACTCTTACATGAAAACTTGGAGGGTCACAAAGCCATAAAGTTATATACGGAATTCTGATTAACCACAAGGATGACGTGACTCCAAACTGACCTGAACCACGGCCTCGCTCTCTCGTTGTATGGCTTCGATTCGTCGTGGTAGACTCACCGAGGCCAGAAAATTGTTGTACTACAAGTAATACCAACACTTTTATCTCAAAAGTACATAGGAAGATATATATTCGTTACCTCTAATTTTACTTGTTGGGCCAATGGAATTTGCCTCCGGGGGGTTAGCAAAATTTTATCCGAATTATGTTCACCTAAGGTGTACGTTTGCCATAATTTGAATACGTAATGACTCTCGGGACAACTCTAGAAATATGGTGTAATCGTTCAGTTTTTTGCAGATTTACCCTCTATTTCCCTTATTGGGCTCCCCGCCGCTTCTTTCCCCATGGGCTGTGGTTAAGTCTGAGCCAAATGGTTTACTTTTAGATTTTACAGGTTCTGTTTCCTTCAATTGCAAGGAGGTTTCAGCCAAATCTAGGTAAATGCCGACGCAGATACTGGCGGCTTCGCAAATTTGGACTTACTCAAAACCTCACCTATAGGGCCCCGAACCCATATGGCTCCCGGTGGGGTCAGATCCAAAATTGATTTGACAAGTACTGTAACCCAGAGATACTGTAATTCTAATGAGGATGAAAATCGTGGACAAATTAGCATTACAATTTCGGCTGTACATGTAATGGCTGCCCGTATACATCGTGCTTACGAAATTTAATCCTATTACCCTTATTGGGTCCAAGCCGCTCCTTCAAGTAAATGGGGTTATCAAGCCCAACACTCTTCGATACAAGTATTTGCTTATCCCTTCTATTTTGAGGGGACTGGTTGAATGGCCTAATTTGGTTAATTCCAAGTTGCATACCTGTATTTTATCATGTAGCTACTGTTTTACCGTGATTTTTCTCGTAGCCCCGCACCCTCCTGCTCCCATGTTTAAATTTGGGGTCAGAGCCATAATTCGTATACAGTTGAAATGGTTCCCCAAAAAAAAAATAAACACAATAGTTTCGGATTGTTTCTGGCCACTTTTCTTATAAATGGTGTAAACAAGCCAAGATGTTTCTGGCCAAATTTGGGATTTCAAAGAGTTGTTCCTTTTGAGCGCCCGGATGTTTCCCACCCTGTGACGGCATCGCCATCTTCGGGAAATCCTATTTAACATGTTCTTTTAGCACTGTCACGGTTTATGGCCGAGCTTCGGCATAATCTGCGAGAGTATTAAGGATGGTTCCTTTTACAAAACTTGCTGCCTTCCGCCAAATATGTTGCCGACGATGTTATAATGACGTCACAATAGATTGATCCGACATCTTTGAATAAGGAACTCCCGTAACGCTATAATTGGGTACGACTCGACATCAAAAGTGATTATGACGTCACATCTAAAGGGAGTTTCCCTCGATCTATTTTTGACACAGGTTACTGGACTCGCGAGAGGTATCTTGACTGAGTCCAGTAACCGCACGTGCTTTTCGCCGCCAATTTCGGGGTTGATATCGCAGTTGATGAATACTTCTGAGAAACGTATCGGCCAATCAAATTACAGCAAAAACACCAGTCATATAATAATAGGAAGTATACAGTAAGAGAACAAAACACCATATGGCCTAAAATTGCTCACCTTTCTTTTACTATCAATCAATATAAAACATTTTCCAGTATGCATCCCCATCCCTATAAGTGTCCCTCCCCCTTTTTTAGGCTTCAATATCATTTTTATTACTTCAAATTAAATGTAGACTGAAAATATGAAAACTGTGTTGGTTTTCTTACCGATTTCTTTTGCGAGTTGATTTATGGCTTACTTTGTAGAATAATTTTATAAAGGATAGTCCAAATTTGTTTCCATTAAGCACCCTCATATTTGCTTCAATTTTTTAAGCACCCTGGGTGCTTATTGAGTCAAATACAGTATTTGATATACAGAAATTACTACAGTCAAGCCTGTATAATTAGACAAAAAAAGTGTCTTATTACACACTGTCAGGTTACCTAAAGATTGCGAAAGAAATGATGCTACAAAATTGATACATCACAACAAGTACTTTATTTCTATGGAATATCAAAAATAAAAGATGCTCCACAGCCGACAGAGCTAGCATAAATGAATTTCATTATTTGAACAGTAATTGGTGTTTAATCGTGTATATATATGTCTAATTAACACAAAAAATGATATAAAATAATTTATTTTGCCTTAGGTGCATGCGCAATCAGTACTTCATTCCATAAAGGATATAGTGGCACGGAATTTTTTCGGGATGCAATTAATTATTTTTTATATTTTTAACTTGAAGTAAAATTAGAAGCTCAAACTTTTGAATGGTGGTAATGGTGTAAAGTAAGTAACTTTTGTAACCGAAGAAAAATACTAAATCGTCTGCTCCTGTTTTTAATAGTGAAAAAATACCATTTGTCAGCGGTGGAGCATCTTTAAACAAATATTACTTTATAATGAAATGACACTTAAGTTGGCAAGAGCGTTTTACTGTAACAGTTGCCATGACAATAAACCATTTGCCGGTTCCAAATTAGAGTGATCTTTCTTGAAATACAAAAGAGTTCCACCGGACAAAAAGTTGACTTTTATACATACTCAAATAAGAAAGTAAGCTCATTTGAAATGCTGCGTTTGCTGAAATTAAATTGTTTTAACTTGTATTTGGTTACAACTCTGCTGGGTGCATTAAGTAAAGCTGAGAGAAATGTGTAAAGACTATCAAAATATTCAATTAGCGATAAATCCGAATTTATCGTGCGCACATGCAGCCTGAGACGGCCATAAATTTTATTTATCGGATTCAGCTAACCTTTACAGTTCTTGATATATATTTTATCTGCTTTTGTGACTCTGTTTATAAGCCTCTGTACTGTATAAGAAGTCATGTAATTTGATTTGTTTGTTTGTATCAGTAATTTTATCACAATAAAGTACATGCTTGCGGTGAGCATGTAAACTCTTTTTCTCATATTACAGATTTTTATTCAAACATATGTAATAATACAAACATGTCATATATGTTAATATATGTCCAAGTCTGTGGAAGTCTTAAATTCATGCAGAAAAAGATATTGCGCTTAATTTCCTATTGAACTAAACCCATAATAAAGTTCCATTTGTTTCTTAAGAGGATGCAAACTCTCTTTTAGAGTATGTCTGATGTACAATATACACTTCACCTATAAACTTTACATATTTCCTCTATTTGTGTTGTAATCAAAATGTTTCAAGCTCTCAAAAAATGCATAAATGCTCTTTTTCTGGTTATTAATTTCAATATATCAGTTGAATGTTATAAGGGGAGATATGGGAGATATATGTACAGATGTAAGCCTAGTATACATGTTTATATAGTTTCATTTCTGAAGCACATCAAATCAAATTTATGCAGGCATATTTTATATATATAACTCGTCCTTTATATCAACCTGGATTGATACCGTAATAAAAGTTTAACTTTAAGTACCGTAAAAACTTGTGTAAAATGCACATTTTTTCTGTGCAAAAGTAAAATCTTAAGTTGGAAGTGCACAAGTTACATTGATAGAGCAGGTTTAAAAAATTTTACGGGGAAAAAAATCTGTCCATTCTGAGGGGCTGACGATCTATGAATGTTGAGGTACCGCTCTGTTTATGGTAGCCTTTTGTATAATAAAAGATATTGATGATTGTCAGGAGATCAAACAGAATAACATATCAAAATATTAATTTTCCGTTCCGTGTAAACTTTAAATCTGGATCGTGATGATCAAGTTTCGGTTCACTTCTCCAAACCAAACCCTCTCTAAACCTGCCAAAATTCTATGCACCGACCATGATCAGTTTAGGGAAGATTTCCACTGTATTAATGTTTTAATATGTTGTTAAGATAGGGGATGGGAGCCAAGTATATTTTGTAACATAAGCTATCAGTGTAGTGTATGTATATACCACCCACTTTCTATCCCCTGGCTCCCTAGGGGATGCCGGGGAAGGGTGATTGTATCAGGTGCCTTTGCACTTAGAGGTGAATTGTTATTACCACGTTGACACTCCTGCCCCCTCGTGATGGAGGGGGTGGGGGGGTTTCCAATGACCAATCAAATCCTGATGTACTTACATTAGTAGGGTTTGGGACTCAGGGTCCATCTTAAGACAACAGGATCAATCTATAGCAGCTAGGCGTGGCAAACAAGCGTTTTAATTCATTATGGCGTGCTAGCTATAGAGTGAAAATAATTTCAAACTTTTTTTCTTTGAAAATTCAGCCAATAACTCCATAATGAGTGAAGTAGACTAAGCTCGGATGATAGTTCATCCCAGGCTGGTGACATTGATGATTCAAAAAGCTTCATAAAAAACTTCCCCCAGCCTTCAACATGTATGAATATTTTACTGAAATTGGGATTCACCAGTTTAGAGGCCCATGCATATCTACAAGAGAAAAACTCGAAAGATGTAGGTCTGCCAATTGGACAAGTACATCTTGTCATAAAATCAGTGGAACAGACTTTTCCGGCGAAAAATCCACGGATTGGAAAATCCTGTGCTGGAAAAGATGATGATTCGCCTGCACATGCAGACTTCTACATACAGGAGGTTCTAGGAAATCTTCACGAAGTACAGTCCAGCATTTCCAGGGACTTACCAGCAGCAGACTCACGGTTACCAGGTAACACTGGACTTATAATGCAGACAATTTCTCTTGGCAAGATCCTCAAATTTATTTTAAGGCTATAAAACCAAGGTCTAATAATCAATTTTTGGATATATGTGATTTTGTTGGAAACAATGGCACTCAAACTGATGTGATTCATGTCTCTGTCTACTAGGCATTCATACTTGGTCTCAGGTGACCGAAAAAAGTTAGTCATCTGAAAATTTTGACTTTCCACCAGAGCAGAATATAAACACCATGCATGCCACAATTACTAAATATCTAACATTCCTAAATAAATCGATTTCATCAGAAATTTTAATACAAACTAGAAAACTGGCATCAATTTTAATTACCTTCTGACAGCACTTTCTTTGGTATTGTAAAAAAACGCCCAGAATTTCTATCGACGTTATGAACTAGTTCTGAAACCCACACCTTATTCCCAGCATCAACACCATATGTGTAATTTATCATTCTATCCAGCAGATTCATTTGGATGTTAACTGCTGCCTCCAATTCAATACTACCATCCTCAAATCTCCTAGAAAAAAACAAAATACAAAGTGTTAGTGAAACATTTCTGATAAGTTCAAAATCTTCACCAAATCATCTAAGTTTAAAAAATTACTTTGACTATTAACCATTTAATCAGTTGAAAATAAAAAATGTCAGGGAAATTATACATTTTCCCTAGAAATTTGCAACTATAAATATCATGCCGATTAAATCTTTTCCAGTAGGGGATCAGTTCTAACATATTCTTGACTTTTCCTTCTTTCAGACCAAAAACATTTTGACAATAAAATGATATGTTGGAGTACTAAATTTACAACAAGGCAGATGCATATAATTCTTCAACTTATTCAGTTAAGAGCAACCTCAGAGCACAATGTTTTTTATCAAGCAGAATTAGTTTAGTTTAGTTTAAACATATTTTATTTGAACAAAGTCAAGCAGAATTCCTACCTGACAGTTTCCATTTTAATGTAGGGATCATTTGCTAAAGCCAAATACAAATATGGGCCACCAACAGAGTCATCCAGAATTGAACGTGTAAATACTGCATGGAACACAACTGTCACAAAGTTTCCATGAGTTCTCTTGGTGTTGGATCTGGAATAAAACATCAAAGTATTAAGTACTGTATTCAAAATAAATCTTGTACAAAACCAAAATTTCTTAATAATAGCAATACTTTATATAACAACTTTTAAGTTTAACTTAATGGTCAATGAAATTCAAAAACATTAAATAAACCATATATTTATCATTTGAGACCATGGCATCCACATAATCCTGAGTAAAGTAACTGCGCTATTACCATGATGGCAATCAAAATCAACACAATGTCATCTGATGTCTTGAAAACTTTAACCATTGCATTTGTATCAAAGAGACATTCAACCTGTATGATTAAAAGAAGCATTTTCACCGCGACATAAATATGGTTCCGTCATTCACACATCAATATTGAATAAAAGACTGAACAAGAGATCCCAGAGGGATCTTGGCACCTGCCATTGATTAATCTACCGTATGTTGGTAAAGAAAAGAGGGATCTTTTCCCTTAAAATTCCTTTTCTTTCCCTCATGCTATGAAGCATTTGATACACACAGAGAAACTACATACGAAGTCAACATAGCAGCAAAATACTTCATTTATCAATTTCAAATTACATATTCGAACAAATAGTGATGTATGAAGGATTAGAAATGTTTTATAACCATTCCTCCAGTACTTTCTGGAAAATAGCGGTAACAAACGTCAATTGTCGAAATTCAAGATGACTGGCTGTCAGCCATCTTGTTACCTGATCAGTCCCAATATGCACTACAAGGGCCTAACAGAAGCATACAAATGAAATTAGAGTAAACTACCTGTATAGTTTCTGAAAAAGAGCAAAAACAATTTCTTATTGTGGTAATCTAATCATCTAACTATACTCAGGATTGCGAAAACCTGCATGTATACCAATGACTGTTATTTGTATCAAGGTTGCTAGAGAGTGAAGATGAAAACTGTTACCAGATGGTCTGTACTGTATCATTAAAGGGTACAGTTCACCTAAGAATTTAAAATGATGTAGATTGAACCGACAAAGACAACCTAATCATAATCAGATATGTGACAATCTATACACCTAAATCATCACTCATTAGACATTAATTAGATGATAAAAGAGAAAGAAATATAGATAGAAGTCTGAATTGGGGTAAAAAAAATCAGTAGTCAGAATTGATGATCTAAATCAATTGAAAGAGACATGACTATGCTGAGATAGCTCTTGAAAGAGAGCCCCCAAGACAGATTCCATGAGCAGAAAATGGCAGGAAGTACAACAAGGGTCAGCAACACCCATGATTGTAAAAAGATAGATGGACTGCTGCAACGGAAGAGACATAAAGTTCAAACAACTTCCCACTTTATACTTGTGTGACATGTGCATTTGAGACATGAATAGTCTCCTTAATTAAAGAATAAGTTATTGACCATTCCATAAAACCTGTGAATAGTAAATTGGATACTGGCTAAAAAGCTGAAAATATCTTTAGTCCAGGTTCAGACATAAACCTCAGAAAATCCTTATACATATGTATAACCATCAAAATGAAGAAATAACAATACATGTTATCATATCATAACACTAAATTATCCACAAGACTTAAACCTCGGAAGAAAACATCTTTAACCACCAAAATGAAGAATTTTATAACAATTGACACTAAATATAACTGGTCTTTAAATGCTATCTAATTGTAAAAAAAAACAGAAACATTGTGATAATTTTAACTTTTGTAATAGAAAGTAAATAAAAGTAGTGTAATTTCAATTACTTTTTGTAAATTAATTGATGGTAATCGATTACAAGTGAATTTTACCAGTAATTGCTTAAAAATCGATTACAGTACTAGTGTTTCACCAAAGTAATTGATTATCAATTAATTACAGTTTGAGATAACAATCAAATCAAATAATTACCTTTTGTCATTGCTGGAGTTTCCTGCTCCAGGTCCAGGTGGAGTTGAGGAGTTTGCGCCAGCCTAAAAGAAAGAAGTTACATTAGACTGACAATATATATAGATATATGTACAGATGGCACTGCATTATTTTTAAAACACAGGAATATATAAGTAGAGAGTAACAGTTTGGGAAAGTTTCTGGTTAAAATTTAAACTAGACAACTGACAAAATTAAGCCAGGAAGGGCCCGCTAAATTAATCTACGGCAAGCAAGTTCCCATCAACATGCGATAAGCAAATTGAAATGTTTAAAAAATGTGTTTGATTTCAAGCAAGTGTCAGTAAACTCTGTCCTTGCCTTTTTAGTGGGGCTCTAGAGGGGTGGATGAAATGGGGAAAATAAATAATTAGGCATTAATAAGCTACAGCTGTCCAAAAGATATTGATATAGATATTCAAATGTATCCTGGATACAAAGGTTATTGTCATCTGGAGATTAATGTTGGAAGGTGCATGATTCCAAATTATTATAATTTTTTGAGTACCTGAAGAGGCACAATGGCCCTTAGCAGTTATCCTACAACAATAGCAACAATTGAACAGGTTTCTGAAAGTTTCTTCGAGGCCGCCATGGCCAATGCAACATGCATACGGTATCACACAGAAGGGCACTAGCTTGATAATTAAGTAAACAAAAAAGATGTGAACACTTCGATCCCTGACCAAGTCACCCACAGATTCTAATTACATGTACTATGCAGTCTGGGGCTATTTCCACCTTGGCTTATAGTGCATGGTATCAATTTCACATGTCTGTATATTTAAATACGCAGTGGCCGTTGTTATATACTACAGTATATGCGTGTTGATTTGCTATAATCTCTTTAGGATGATTATATAATTAGTTTTCCTGATAATTTTGTATTCGTTTCCGTTTTGTATTTTATTATGTACATCTGCGTGAGGGAGGCACTTAAAAAAAACAAGCAAATTCGTGGAATTTCCATCCCCCGCTTTCAGGACATACATGTATAGGTAAACTTTTAGTAAATGAAGAGGGCATAATTTGTGTTAAATAATGTCTGCTGAAAGTGACCATTAAACTTGGCTGAGCTCTTAAGGCATTTAACTTTGATACTAACTTTTAAGAAAATCAGTTTACATTTGTTACAGTTATTGCACAGGGAATGGCAGAAAATGAAGTTTTTAGTACATCAAAGGGCCATAACGCCACTACATAAAAGTGGCAATCGAACTTGGCCAAGCCCTTAGAGCATTAGACCTTGGTACCAAGTTTGAAGAAAATCGGTTAATATTTATTAGAGTTATTGCAGGGAAATGGCAGAAAATGACTTTTTTTTATTAAATCAAAGGGCAATAACTCTGCTAATCAAGATCTGCAAAAAGTGGGTGATCGAAGTTGGCCGAGACCTTAAGATATTTAACTTTGTTACCAAGTTTTAACAATATTAGTTTTAACATTTGTGAGTTATAACACAGAAACTGCAGTAAAATGGCATTTGTAGCAAGTTAAAGGGCCATAACTCTGATAAATAACATCTGCTGAAAGAGTTGATAGAACCCAGCCAGGCACTTAAGGCATTAAACGTTGTTACCAAGTTTGAAGAAAATCGATTAATATTCATTTGTCATATTTATAACAGTTATCGTACGGAAGTGGCAGAAACTGACTTTTTTTTTTTAAGCAAAGGGCCATAACTCCGCTAAATAAGGTCCATTAAAAGTCGAACTTGCCCAAGTCCTTAAGGCATTTCACCTTGTTATTAAGTTTGAAGAAAATCAATTTACATTTGTTACACTTATTGCACGGAAATGGCAGAAAATAACGTTTTTAGTAATTCAAAGGGCCATAACTCCACTAAATAAGATCCATCGAGAGTCCCAATTGAACTTGGCCGAGCCCTTAAGGCGTTTAACTAAGTTTGAAGAAAATTGGTTTACATTTGTTACAGTTATTGCATGGAAACGAAGTGTTAGAGACAGACGGACGGACGGGCGGACGGACGGACGGACGGACGGACAAACCCAAATTAATATTCCCAGTTTCGGAGAAAGCAGGGGATATAAAAGAATATAGATGAGAAGAAGGGAGAAATGGAAGTTTGTTTTTATCATGAACTTAAATACGAACTGCCATACCGTAACACCGTTAAGAAAACAACTATCTGGCCTTTCAATTAACCTTGTGATAAACAGATAGTTATATTTAGCATCATTTCAATAAACAAACACTGCTTAAAACTGAAATGATTTACTCATGTTTTTAAATAGTGTAAAATAGACTTATACTAGCTGTCCAATGGAAGTCACAAACTTTCATAATGGCCGCCATTTTGGAATATAGGGCAATACTAATAGAGGAGCCGGATTGTTATAAAATTTCAGGATTTCACTTGAACATAACTTATTTTGTACATCCACCTCTCAAAGCAAGAAGCAATTAAGCTATATATATGCCTACCTTCCTGTTGTTTGACTTTGCAGTTTTGGAGGCCCTGTTTTCATCCATTCGTTCTTTGGTGCTATCTTCTTCTTTTTCTTGGGTGTTATTAACCTGAAATTTCAAAGTATAGATTTATTCATTCTTGCATTAATCAGACACACATCAATATGCACACATCAATATGAACTAGTCACATGTACTCTGTATAAATGTACTCTGTATTAGTGTTTCTTGTACACTGGAATTTCCCTAAACCAATCATGGTTGGTACATAGATATTTGGGCCGATTCAGAGACAGATTTGGTTTTGAGAAATGAATTAATCCAATCTTGACCATTACAATCTGGATGTAGTTCACCTAAACTCATTTTCTACATTACATTATACAACATATACCATGTGTATGTTCCTATAGTGTTCGTTATAACTGATTGACATTATCGTTTAAGACAATGTTATCACAAAAGAGTGAATTAATTGTTAAAGCTATAAACATAATGACTTGTGTAAACTAGCTCCTCTGCACTGACCTACATACGGCCGGTCGCTTCAACTTTCATTTGTGCTTAACTCTGGCAAATTAAGGGGCCACATACCGAATGCTCATGATGGTTACTAATTACACAATAATCAGTTGATACTATCTTTACATGACATTGTCATTTTTCTTTTTAAACGATTGACACAATTGTCTTTGGCTTCTTCATGCAGAGAATGTACGATATCCGGCAAAAGAATAAACTAGAATGGTAAACAGATGGTTGGAACATGCACCTCAACATTTTTGTCTTGTTTAGTAGAAAACTTTTGAGGATGCAAGCGTAATATAGATTAACATAATTGTGACATCACAGAGTTTCACACTTAATTTTGCGCTAGCTTTAACGATCGCGAATCAAGCACGCCATAGAGTTGTTCTCTGTGCTTGACAGTCAGTTTTATCAAGTAGAGGATTGCCTAGGCTATAGTTACACCATTATGCCTGCATGTATGTACTGAGTGCATGTAATAAAAGCGTCAAGTGCACAAATTGATGGTGTTTTCAATTTTTGTTTTGAAATTAAACATGTTAAAAATTATCAGATATAAGCTATCATCATAAAGTAGAATTTACAATGTAACGCTTATTTAGACTCACTGTCATATCATGATGTAACAAGAGCTGTTGGAGAACAGCAAAGCTTGCCTATTCAGAAGAAGTTGAATTTCAAGTATTTACTATTTAAACATGGAAATATGACAAATTAACAGACTCAAAAACCCCCTAAAGGGCCCCAAATTGGTTGTATTATCACGTTCAGCATCCATACACATTAGGAAAATAAAATCATAAACATTTATGATGACTTAAGCTTAAACAATTGACAAAATAGAAACTTGCTCAAAAACTTTAACATGGAAATATGACAAATTAACAGACTCAAAAACCCCCTAAAGGGCCCCAAATTGGTTGTATTATCACGTTCAGCATCCATACACATTAGGAAAATAAAATCATAAACATTTATGATGACTTAAGCTTAAACAATAGACAAAAAAGAAACTTGCTCAAAAACTTTAACATGGAAATATGACAAATTAACAGACTCAAAAAAAACCTAAAGGGCCCCAAAATGGTTGTATTATCACGTTCAGCATCCATACACATTAGGAAAATAAAATCATAAACATTTATGATGGCTTAAGCTTAAACAATTGACGATACAGAAACTTGCTCAAAAACTTTAACGTGAAATGGGACGCCAACGCTGACGCCGACGCCGAATTCTTCGAATAGGCGAGCTAAAAAATCCATGTGAGGATCATTTCATGCAAGTTTCAGCTAAATCGCAATGGTAGAATTTGAGAAGAAGTTCAAAATGTGTTTTCAAGTTGGTGGCTGTGGTGGCCATCTTGGATTTCATATCGACCCGAAAAATAACAACACTTGGTCGGGACCATGTCAGGATCATTTCATGCAAGTTTCAGCTAAATCCCACAAGTAGAACTTGAGAAGAAGTTCAAAATGTGAAAAGTTAACCCACGGCGGATGGCGCACGACGACGGACGAAACATGATGACTCTAGGTCATCCTGACCCTTCGGGTCAGATGACCTAAAAACATGCATGCACATCTACACATGGTCCAAGCTAGCATTACTGCCAAGTTTAATTGAAATTTATCCTGTGGTTTAGGAGGAGTTGTTCTGGACAAATTTTGAAACCTGAGTAAAGTGAAAGTATCTGGTTACCATGATAACACCAAGGTTACCACATCTACATATGGTTCCCAACATCATTGAAATTGATGCAATAGTGTAGAAAGAGTTTAAGCATTACAGTCAAGTAACATTGAAATTGATTCAGTAGTTTATGAAGAGTCATCCAGAATTCTTTTTTCACCATAACCCTATATTTACACTTGCTAGGCTTGGTCACTATACGCTAATACTAGCCGATTTTGTTTACCATAACTGCATGGTAACATTGAACTTTGAACTTGCGTAAGAAAATGTTCTGTGCAACGTAAAAGGAATAATTTTTTTAAAAAGAAACACATGGCTTTGTTTACATTTTGACGCAACATTACGTGTATATTGTTGTTTTTCATAGAATTTTGGAAAAATGTAAACAATATATACATGTTTTATATTTATATATGATTCAAACAATTTTTAAATTAACAATTGTATAAAGAAACGGAAAAATATCCTGACCGGGACGACGTGCTTTCATTTTTGTTAAAAATGATGGGTGTCAAATGTAAACATTACCTCTGTGCCTATGTTCGGTCCTACGATCGAGCCTTTGGGGTGGACGGGTGTGAGACCCTCTGATAGAGGTCAGTTATAAACATATCCTCTTGTCTTTGTTCTTTGAGTATTTAATCATGTGTATTATAAAACATGCACCGCTAATAATCCACGTGTTGACAGTTCCGCGTCACCACAAACACATTGTATCCATCGAACACTTAAAGTAAATTTGTTTCATCTATCGATGGCGATATGGATCTAAGCGTAGATTATATAATCACATGGCTCCCAAGGATGTAATACCGTCAAGTCAGACGACATCTCAAACACATTGAGCTACTTGAAAATCGGTGTTTTGACAACTTCGGCAAACTAAAATGTGTAAGCGTTGCGTCAGCTTCGCCTCGCTGCACAATAACAGTCACCGAGTTCACACATGTGGCCGTGTACAAATTCTTTATGTTATTACGCTATATATTAACTTTTAGCAAAATTGAATATATATTTAAAGTTCTGATCTGAACATAAAATTATCTCTGAAATTTACTTTGTTTGTCATGTTTATTTTACACTAAAATATTGAACTTTTTTGTCGTCGCGGATGAATAATTCTACCTTACGTGAAGCGTCATCATTCGCTGTTCAATTGAGTAAGCTCCTCCCACTTTTGACCGACTTTTATTGAATAATTACGTCACTTTCAAATGACGATTTTATTGCATAAAATATAAATAAAAAGTCGTGTGAGTGTAAATATAGGGATTGGATTTCGTTTTTATTGTAACCATGCTTGTATGGAGCAATTCCTCTAAGAATATATTCAATGGGGCGCTAACGCGCCCCATAGAATATATTCTTAGAGGAATTGCTCCATACAAGCATGGTTAACATAAAAACGAAATCCAATCCCTATGTGTATAGTGACCTGGTTACCAATTAGCAAACAAAATTTAGACAATAGAAAACATGTATACACCTCTACATATGGTCCCACACATTCAAGTTATATTGAAATTGATTCAGTAGTTTATGAAGAGTTTTCCAGAATTTGGTTCCCGACAAATTACATAATAATTCATTTTGTACTGACAGCCAAACCCCTTTAAAATCAAGAAGCAATAAAGCTATATGCCTACCTTCTTGTTGCTTGCAGTTTTGGAGGCCTTGTTTTCATCCGTCTTTTCTTTGGTGCTGTCCTTTTCTTCTTCTTGAGTTTTATTAACCTGAAATTTCAAAGTATAGATTTATTCTTTCTTGCATTAATCAGAGACACATCAATATGAACTAGTCATATGTATTCTGTATTAAATTTTTGCATCTTGTACCATTTAATCCAAATTAAAGGCAAAAGTGCTGGCAGGTATGTAGCCAAGGTTGAAACAATGTTAATGCAAATCTTATTCCCTGCCAAACCCTGAGGTACTATCTCCCAACAAATTATCAATCCTCTCTCTAGCGATTCCCTGCTATTCTGAGAGTGAAGTTACTTCTTTATTGAAAATATAATCTTTATAAAGTTTGATCATTACAAGTGAAAGAAAAACATTTATTTATTTTTTTTTTTACACTAAAGATACTTAATTGTACCATGATTATCATACATGCAGCAATATAGATGATTACTACATGTACTATGTATTTTGGCATATCTATAATGAATTATTATATATACCCTTGTTATAACACTAAAGTCCCTTTTACATATTATAATCATTTGAGGTCAAAAATATGATAAATGAAGATTTTAGGTAAAGGAGGTACTTGTTATGCAGAGTAAAAAGTAACACCCCCATCCCCATCCCCATCCCTCACACACACCCTCCTCTGGAGTAGGGATGATCATTATCAGTAACTATAAATTCAAGATATTCACCTCCAAAGATTTTGAAGACCGAGTAACAATCCGGTTCGTTTTCTCACTGTTTGAAGTTCCAACAGCATGTAAAGATACATTTTCTTCTGTTTTATCTACTGATGAACCATAATTGTCATTTTTTCCTGACTTGCCTCGTTTCTCCTGAACATTTCTTTTCTTTCTTCCCTGTTTTTTCTTTCTGTCTTCTTTGGACTTTCTTGGTTTTTTCCTCCTCTTTTTGGGATCACCATGTTGACTACTATTATCCTCATCACTTGACCCACTTTCCTCATCACTGTTGCTCACTGTTGAGGCAGCATCCTGTTCCTGCTGTATTATATCCATACTTGAGTATGTAGAGGAGCCCTGATCAGTTGATGGTTTATCCACAGAGAAAAGAGGAGACTCCTTCAATGCCTCTGACATGGATTTCAGTTTCTCTGTTGTGTCTGCTCTAGCTGAACCATCCCCATAAAGCTCATCATCCTGTATTTCACTTGATCTTGATTCATTTCCAAATCTTGAACTTGGACTTTCCCAAACATTGTCAATATTTTTTCCAACATTGCCACCGAAGACTTCTTTCTGTTGGGACTCTGTGATTTGATTGCTGTCATTTCCTTGTGTACATTGTGATTGATGAGTTTGAGGAACTGAAGTTGTATCAGACCCAGTCTCCTCTACTAGCATAGGCTCCGAGTCTGGCCTATCCTGACCTCTTGTGGTGTCTTCTGCAGCAGATGCAATAATTTCTATGGAATTAGATATTGTAGCATCTCCTTTAGGTGTTGCTTCCACTGTACCAGATGCAGACTTTCCAGTGACATCAAATGAAGTAGCATCTCCTTTGTGTGTTTTGTCATACAATGTGCTGGCCTGGTGCCCCTGAAGAGAATATTTGTGTGGGTTCCAAGAGTCTCCATGATTAGCATCATTATCATTGCTTTCCTTTAATTGATTCTCATTTGATTTTCCATTATTTCGAAGAATTTCAATGTTGGTTTGAAATCTTGACATAAGTGGGGGATTGTAACAATCATTCTCTGTGGGGTTTAGAACACCTTGTGAAGCTTCATTTTGATTGCCATACAAAATTTGTACATTTGATCCTGATGGTTGTGTATGGCTTCTGGCTGTTGACTGCTCTGTGTCTTCAAAGCCAGAGTTGTCTCCCTGGATAATGTTTTTATCTATAGCTGTTTGGCCTTCTACTCCATACAATAACTTCAAATTTGCTCCTGAGAGCTGCAATTTCTGGTCAGTGTTATATTGTGGCATTCCATGTCCTTGAAGTGTTTCATTCTCAACCCTTGATCTTGTACCAGGTTCATCCACAGCAGTGTCCATCTTAGTACAGCCATCTTCTGTATGTCGAGGAATTTTGGGTGGTGACACAGCATCATCTTGGTCAGTCTCTGCCTGATAAAATGGTGAAGCAGGTTTACCATGTGGTGTTGCAGTAGTTGAAGGATTTTGAGCACTTTCGGGTTCACTGATAGACAGCTCACACTGTCCATTGCTGTGTCCAGGTTGTGTCTGGTTCTCAGGCTTAGCAAGGTTTACCTGGGCCTTCTGTACATGCTGTTTGTGGAACACCTTTATCTGTAATAATAGAGTATATATATATATCAATCATAATTCAGGGATCAGTCTAATTTCACTTTCATTTTCATTTTCATACATATTGTTAAAACATAAACAAGAGGCCCATGGGCCTTAACGGTCATCTGACTCATTGCACAAAACACACAAAGTCACAGTATAAAGTATTGGTTAACGATTAATATAAACAATACAAGGAACTCCTTAGTTGAATATGTAAGTTTCTGAAATAGGTAAATGTCATTCGTTGAACAAACTTGGTAGCCCTTCATCCATATATGGTTGTAACCCATTTACGGATTTTAAAGCCAAAATTTCAGCAAAAGCTTCCATTTTGGACATCCGCCACACTATCCCCATGGGTCTTAGTTCGGTTCCCTTTATGAAATATGATTGTCCTCACCTAAAGTTCCCCTTCAGAATCAATTAAAACCCCTATAGACCAATTTTCCTTGAGATCGGAGACTGAAACCTGAAAACAGGAAGTGGGCCAGCGGCCATCTTGGAAAACCAAAGTCTTAATGAAAATGTTTGCATGTTGTTCGGCATTAATTTAAACCCCTATAGACCAATTTTCATTGAGATTGGAGACCGAAATTTGAAAACAGGAAGTGGGCCAGCTAACATTAAAGTTATATGTGCCGTAACTGGGCGATAATTTTGACATGCTAATTTTTCATCCTTTTATTTACTAAAAACCATAAGGTTTGATGAATAAAGCTGTAAAAATCAAAATGGATTCAGATGACTTATAAATGGTAGTTATAACACAGAAATTTTGTACTGTAAAATTGTTGTTTTTTATGCCTTTAAATATGGTTAAATGAAAACATACCTGCAGAAGTCGCTTTACAATAACTAAAAATATTATAACAACCTGTAATGAAATTGTAGACCACAATTTCGCTTCATGGTCTGACCGTATGTACTCATTTCACTTCACTATTGATGTAAGAATAAATGATTTTTGGCAGTACTGCCAAAAATCATTTTCAGCTCTTATTTTGTACATGTAAAATTAGAATCTATGCATTGAAAGTACTGTTATTTTCAAAAAGTTGGTAAATTTTGTGTGATGAATAACATATTAAAAGCTTATCTTGATTTCGTGAGTATGAAAAATACGGCACATATAACTTTAAGAAAATTTGTCCTTTTGGGGCCCCACACACCTCAGCCCCTAGGGGTCGGACCAGACTCATAATATATAAAATACGATTGTCCTTCCCCAATGATGTTTCACACCAAATATGGATGAAATCCATCCAAGGATGAAGGAGTGAGTAGGATCTAGCTTAAATTAAGAAAATTTGACCTTTTGGAGCCCCGCCCCTCTGCCAAAAGTGGTCGGATCTATTTCATTTATATAAAATATGATTGTCCTTCCCCAATGAGTGTTTCACACCAAATATGGATGAAATCCATTCAAGGATGAAGGAGGAGTAGGATTTTAAAGCTTAAATTAAGAAAATTTCCCCTTTTGGAGCCCCGGCCCTCAGCCCCTAGGGGTCAGACAAGGCTCATTTATATAAAATATGATTGTCCTTCCCCAATGATGTTTCACACCAAATATTGAATGAAATCCATTCAAGGATGAAGGAGGAGTAGGATTTTAAAGCTTAAATTAAGAAAATTTCCTCTTTTGGAGCCCCGCCCCTCTGCCCCTAGGGGTCACCAGGCTCATTTATATAAAATATGAATGTCCTTCCCCAACGATTTTTCACACCAAATATGGATGAAATCCATCCAAGGATGAAGGAGAAGTAGGATTTTAAAGCTAAAATTAAGAAAATTTGCCCTTTCGGGGCCCCACCCCTCAGCCCCTAGGGTTTGGACCAGGCTCATTTATATAAAATATGATTGTCCTTCCCAAATGATATTTTACACCAAATATAGATGAAATCCATTCAAGGATGAAGGAGGAGTAGGATTTTAAAGCTAAAATTAAGAAAATTTGCCCTTTTTTGGGTCCCATCCCTCAGCCCCTAGGGGTCGGACCAGGCTCATTTATATGAAATATGAATGTCCTTCCCCAATGATGTTTCACACCAAATATGGATGAAATCCATCCAAGGATGAAAGAGGAGTAGGATTTTAAAGCTTAAATTAAGAAAATTTGCCCTTTTGGGGCCCCACCCCTCAGCCCCTAGGGGTCAGACAAGGCTCAATTTATATAAAATATGATTGTCCATCCCCAATGATGTTTCACACCAAATATGGATGAAAATCCATCCAAGGATGAAGGAGGAGTAGGATTTTAAAGCTAAAATTAAGAAAATTTGCCCTTTTGGGGCCCAACCCCTCAGCCCCAAGGGGTACGGACCAGGCTCATTTATATAAAATATGATTGTCCTTCCCAATGATGTTTCACACCAAATATGGAATGAAATCCATTCAAGGATGAAGGAGAAGTAGGATTTAAAGCTTAAATAAAGAAAATTTCCTCTTTTGGAGCCCCGCTCCTCTGCCCTAGGGGTCGGACCAGGCTCATTTTATATAAAATATGATTGTCCTTCCCCAACGATGTTTTACACCAAATATAGATGAAATCCATTCAAGGATGAAGGAGGAGTAGGATTTTAAAGCTAAAATTAAGAAAATTTGCCCTTTTTTGGGCCCCATCCCTCAGCTCCTAGGGGTCGGACCAGGCTCATTTATATAAAATATGAATGTCCTTCCCCAATGATGTTTCACACCAAATATGGATGAAATCCCATCCAAGGATGAAAGAGGAGTAGGATTTTTAAAGCTAAAATTAAGAAAATATTTGCCCTTTTGGGGCCCCACCCCTCAGCCCCTAGGGGTCGGACAAGGCTCATTTATATAAAATATGATTGTCCATCCCCAATGATGTTTCACACCAAATATGGATAAAATCCATTCAAGGATGAAGGAGGAGTCAGATTTTAAAGCTAAAATTAAGAAAATTTGGCCTTTTGGGGCCCCACCCCTCAGCCCCTAGGGGTCGGACAAGGCTCATTTATATAAAATATGATTGTCCATCCCCAATGATGTTTCACACCAAATATGGATGAAATCCATTCAAGGATGAAGGAGGAGTAGGGTTTTAAAGCTAAAATTAAGAAAATTTGCCCTTTTGAGGCCCCACTCCTCAGCCCCAAGGGGTCGGACCAGGCTCATTTATATAAAATATAATTGTCCTTCCCCAATGATGTTTCACACCAAATATGGATGTAATCCGCTCAAGGGTTAAGGAGGAGTAGGCTTTTGTATAAATAGTCTTACGCACGACGCACGGCGCACGGCGCACGGCGCACGACGACGGACGAAACACGATGACAATAGGTCATCCTGACCTTCGGTCAGATGACCTAAAAATATCTACAAATAATAGAAATGTTCATTGTTTTCATGGTTGCTATGTTACCTATGTGTACCTGAATATATTATATATGAATGGAAGTAATACTTACCAGATTTGCAGATGGGACAGACCGTCTCATTTTTCCTGATGATTCCTGTACACCTAGTTTCTCCACTGTTGGCCCCACATACTCGAGACCCTGGATCAAAAATAGACTGGTCCACTTTCCATCCACAAACATCACAAAATTTTTGACGTTGTGCTAAGTCTTTATTGCTGCATGGTTGTCCTTCATCTGTTCCAGGACAAGCAACAGTATCTTTACGTTTGGCCACATCAATTTTTGGGACCTTTGTACCACATTCTGGACAGAATCTGGCATTTTGTACATCAAATCCACAAGGCCCACCAACTTCATTCAAACCTTGACACTTCACCATGTCAAAGGTTTTCTAGTTCACCTGTAAACACACACAACAACTACAAATAATCTGAAAATTAGAATTATGTTTTCCTATATACCAAACCTATCATCATGGTTGTTCAGATTCTAACTCAGGTTCAGACAGCTTCATTTTTGAAATTGTTTTCCAAAATTTATAATTTATCAAAAAATTTAAGTACATGCAGGACATCATATTGTCAGAAATAACTTCAAAAAAATTTTTTTTTTTTATTTCATCGACACTGTATGGAAAATATATGAGAAAAAGGAATATTCAAACGAATTGTAAAAATGTTGTTTTGGTATTAAAAATATTCTTATTACCATGATTTATAATTTATAAATATATATTTTAACTGTCTTTTATTTAGTGCCCCTGTATGTAAGTTCTGTGTATTCACTATGTATCTATAATGAACCTTTGTTGAGGTCAATATGGTGTTTTATCATATGACTCATAATTTTGCTGTTTTTGATTGGTTGATAAATTAGCAAATACATTATCAACCACGAAATTGGTGACAAAAAACAAGGAAGTGACAGACTGTACAGAGTTCAGATACCTTTTATCAGTTCATGCAGTAACCTAGCTAGCTGTGTCTTAAAACAGGTCAAGGGAATCATATTCATTTTCGAGGTTGGTATCAGTCTATAGCTAGATTGTACCTAAATGTAGAGAAAAACGACTTCAGAATTTCATGATGCCAGGTTAATTTTTTGTGACTTCATTATAAAGTCAGCAAGATATGGTAGAAGGCAACATGTACTATGATCAACGATGATCTACTGCTGAAAAATGCAAAACGTTCACAAATACCAGGGAAAGATCCAGCAATAAAAACTTTTTGCTCTTAGTACTGGAAAATGAAGTATTTTGATTTTGAAAAAACCTTTCATGGAAAAGGAATATTACTTAGATCCTGCCAAAAAAAATTGAATGTTGTCCTGTTAATTTTTTAAGGTTAATTTTTGTATTGGCTGTTCATAAAGTCAATAAAAGGCATATGTATTATTAACTCTGATTGGTCACATGTATGGAGGTCGATATTTAGCATATCAACTCAGTGTTTCCATTTTTAGAAATCAAATTAATATTCATATTATGATATCACAACTGGATTGATATTGCTTGTGTGATGTCACATATCATGACATATTCATGATATTCATGATATTCATAGTTCTTTGGGAAGATGTACTCTGGCTGTTCTTTATCATTTTTTTTATATATCCAACGAGAAGAAAAAATGAAGCCCTTCATTAATGAAACAAGTCATATAAGATGAGATAGGTCAGGAAGTAAAATGTAAACGACCTTGAGGACAGGTAACAGCTAGATAACAAGATTTTTTTAAGATTCCTTGAAAATACTAACTTGATAAAGAAACTGAAACTTTATGAGAAATGAAAGTGAAAGTTGGTATTTTACATGTTGCTTTTAAGTGTTTGCATATAAAGATAATACATTGATAAAATATCTGTGTACACTCTTACTATATACATACCAAGGTTATGCTTCATGCATATCTTAACTTTTTATGTGTACATGATATATAGAGATATCGGCACATAACAGCAATATCCCTCTGTGGATTGTGAAAATGGTGGAGTTTCCAATCTCTCTTCTATCACAGTTAAATTACATGTATGTTTCAGCCCAGTCACAGATATGACAGAACCATAGCTATGGGCTCTTAAAATACAAACTTTATCATTAAAATACTCTTTATTCCACTGTTCAGATATCTAATAAATTAGAAATGCTACAATATTTCAAGACATGATCAAATGACACTAATCGATGAAGTATTGTTTTATTTGTGTTCACAAACATAGATTTCTAATGGAAGAATATATTCTTCGATAGTTAACAATGATATTATGTGGTTGTTATGGGAAAAGATAACGGGGTAAATATTCTCTTTCAGCCCCTTTTCTGGCAAGACAAGAGAACCTCAATCTGAGGGGTAAGATTCTTAAGTTACCTGTTACCTGTTACCTGTCCTTAAACACCGTAGTTAGCTGGCTCCAGCTAGTTGTGGCACGTTTTGTTCATTTACAAGATTATTGTCCGATTGTCAAATATGAGGCTTTGCCAAGAGTTTGACAGCTAGCTTAATAATCTTATCCCGAGTTTTGAGATCTCACCACAAGGAGAGTGAATGATTCTTTTTCAGTTACCCACTTTGTGTCTCTAATAATGACGTGTTAGTAAAACAAGTAAGAATGATGTGACCTGAGTGAATTATCATCAACGCCATTGTGATGACATCGTTGCATTGGTGTCTGATGTCATATACTACACTGTTACGGCCGTTTTGATATAAGTTTGAAGAAAACTGTGACTGCAAGTCAATTCTCCATGCATGAAAATACTGTATTCGATCCATAGAAACAAATTTGGACCAGCCTTCCATAAATTATTCTACAAAGCCATAAATCAATTTTCAAAAGAAAGTAAGTTATGAAATATTTCAGAAACATTGATTTCCAACTGCTAAGTGACAACTCTATTCTATGTCGTAACTTACATGTCGCTTCCTTGTGTATAGTGTATAATTTCATTTTTCATGCATATTTTAAAGATTATTTAATTTGTTTTGATGATTAATGCTGAGATTACTGTCCAATACATGTACCCAACCAAATACAAACATCAAACACAGATTCGCCATTTTGTTCAACTGGGCTTTAAATGAATTCACATGGTGATTAAGGTCACATGACTATAAACAGACTGAACGTTGTTGTCCAGAAAAAAAAGTGTATGTATTGCAGGATATTTTGAACGAAAATTAATCCTGTAGTTTGCAATATCTTTTATTGTAAAACCAATCTAGTTTCTGAAACTAATGTTAATAATTTTAGAGAAAATCATAATTTTGTAGACGAGGTTATATTGCATAAGTATTCATGAAATGTAGCATTAGATGACACGAGTGTGTGATAAACCTGTATTACACACGTAAATTGTAGGCATGAAAGATTAATCTACATTCTTAGTTAACAAGTTTCAATTTTACATGATAAAACTCATATTTGATCATATTTGCTTTCTGTATCTGTACGATTACCATGCCAATTCACCTAAAGTAATTCTGATAGAAGACACTTTATATAGTTCATTATGATTTGCACAAAAAAAATTGCAGGGCTTGACATAAACCATTGCTCAACTGCCCCTGGCAGGTTGGACCTCCTGTCAGGCAAGTTTGACAGTAACATGTCTGTGACTTGTGGAGGTGGAGATTTTAGTGAGGCCTAAATTAAAATATTGTTTGTTTGCCCTCCTCCAACCGACCCATGAAAATCAGCCCGACTCAAAAAATTTTATTGAAATATTCTATGTGAAAATTTTTTTTATTGTCGTGTACTTTCCAGTGCCGTGTGAAAACCTTTGATGAATCGTGGTATAAATTTTTGTTTCGCCTCGTGATCAATTTTGACAATCGCGGTAATTTTCCAATACTGGGTCTTTGATACACTTTCATTATACGGACAGTTTCATTGAGTATTCGAAGCGCCTAAATGATTTGAATCCACACACGGCGCGGCAAGATGTCAGAGACGCGCAAAGAAAAAATCTAAAAGTTCAGATGAAAATCTGGTAATACTGTGTTGTACGGTGAAATTTATCGATCATAATAAAACTTCATATACAACAAGTTCAATCCTATGCAAAAAGGATCCTAGAATTCTACGAGGATGACATATGGGGTGACGTGTTGGATGAGATTTTCAACTTGAATTCATCTCGAAGTCCATCCCCACCGGGGAAAAGCGATACCGTAGACACGTGTTTGTCATCGAAAACATCAGCTGAGACATTTCGTCCACACATCGAGGAACCCATTTCCGTTGCGTTAAACTTTGACAAATCCCTTTAATATGTGACATTCGAAGTTACTAAATTCCATGATGAATCGCTAAATGTCAGTACAACTACAAGTACCAGAACAAAAGCGGCTAAGCCTAAAAATGAGCCCAGAACA
Organism: Argopecten irradians; assembly: GCF_041381155.1. NCBI lineage: Eukaryota > Metazoa > Mollusca > Bivalvia > Pectinida > Pectinidae > Argopecten > Argopecten irradians. Next base: position 44,529 of record NW_027187841.1, read on the forward strand.
GGTGAGTTGAGTGGCATTCTGTGTTTAATGGTTTTAAATTACCAAGCCTGCAGAATGTATTCAAATAAAAGCTGATCTCTGCAGACATTTGTCTTTTGTTTTCATTGTAGCTTTTGTTTATATCCCCTCGCAGTGTATGCAAAGAGATTATGTATCAATTCAAATTTTGGTGTGTGTCGTAAATACTAATTACTATTAAAAGTTGAATCATTCCATGGCTCTTCAAACGTTTTTGGTAGTCGGATGTAACATGGTCGAATGTCAGAATATTGGGGTCAAGAGTCAAAGATAGAAGTCCACCGTCAGAGTATGGATTTTTTTTTTGAAATTCGGTAGATGTACGATGGTCCAGAAAATATTTAAAGACTCTTTCCCGAGGGTATAGACCTTCAATGCTAACCCTGCCCAGACAAAACGCCCATGTTTTGATTATTTTTCTTATACGTCTTGTACTTGTACTGACACATCATGTGTAGTGTGAGTCGGGCAGGTTAAGTTTTTGTGGTCACTGTCCCGACAGGGCAAGTCCTTAAAAAAGTTGATGTCAAGTCACCTGAATTGTCTGAAAATTTGTGTGTGATTATACGAGTACACATGCAATGGCGTGAATTGGTCGCCTGACTGGCAGTTACAGCAGTTACATAGTGTAGACCTACAATGTACATGCTACTTTTTTCAATGGTCCATTTCAAGAGAGAATTAATCTGTTTAAAAACCATACTACATGAAACAAAACATCACAAAATTATGTTATAACAAAATAAAACAAAAAATTTAAAATAAAATATCCATGTTAGTTTGGCTGGGATTGGTTAATATGAATTCTACTTTCGGTATTTCAACCGTCGACAAAATGTCCGACTGACTTTTGATCATGATCTTCTACTGTGCTAGCTCGAGTCATTATATTAGAGAATTATTGTCATTGAAACGGCTCTAGAATATCAACAAAGTATCTATCAACTCACCTCAGTCAAATTTGAAATTACATCGTCATGTTATACTTAGACAATTATATTAATGTTTCGCTCTGCTGTCAATGTCCTGCCAACTTGCGGCTATGGCTGCGGCAGAGTGGTGTATGATCACGTGATCGAGATATTAAAAACGAAGATTAATTTTACGAGACACTGAGACTCAAACTGCGGTATTCAGTGATAAAATTCTTAACAATTATTTCTAGATATCATACACTAGAAAATAAACATAAATAAGAGTCGTGAAAAAAATCATGAATCATACGTATATGCATTTATTTGTTGAACCGAAAGTGAAAGTAGACTCTCTGTGCAGTACGAACTAAATACACAGATTTTTCCTGATACCTTATTTAGAAAAAAATGTATATCTTTAACCTTGTGATTTGATAAAGATTGGCTGAATTATTTCTTTATAAGTACGTTTTTACATATATATGTCCTCATTGTCATTTTCGGAAAATCATATATTCAGTGGAAATCCCAGCTTTCACTTTCGTTTCTGAGAAATAAGGAGCACGTTATAGGGCCTATTGTACAGAATGTAGTCCAATGTACACATAGTTTGTTTGAGTCTTACCTCTTGTAATTTTACAATAAAACATGTGGTACAATACGTACATTATATATACATACATGTACATGTATAGCGCACATGTTACATAAACGTACCTAAATACATGTACTCAACTTCCCTAGCCAAGTGTATTTAGTACGATTAGGAAGTACCCTTAGTTAGCGAAGTTGCTAAATACTTAGTCCGCTAAACCTGCCTATATTATTAGGCTTTTTAGGCAAAAAAATAAATAAAAGCCTTTTTTAGGCAAAAAAATAAATAAAAGCCTAATAATATAGGCAGGTTTATATAATTAGCGGCTACTAAATATATGACTGAGACTACATAATATTCTTTTGTACTTTATATGCTATTTAAAATCGATAGTAATGCTATTTAACTTTACACATACCGGTAGTTTTTTTAAAGATATTTGTGAGTTTAAAAATTGTATACAATATGATAAAAAGCTATAACTTGTGAACTTGTATTGAGATTTTGAGTTATTCTTTCAAATAATTGGTGATAACATGCTTTTCCAAACGTGCATAATAATGTAGATAAAATATAAACAACCAAATTTTTTTTTTAATTCCATAAAGACAGAAACATAATACAGTATGGATATATAGATCTATATGTATTTCATTTTTATTGTGGCCATGAATACATATGTAGCAGTAGACTACTACATATCCCTACTGATCCCGTGGTGTGGTTAGCACTTCACCGAGCGATTTCTCAGACACTTCTCCTACATCCAAGTGTGTGTGGTAGACTTCCTGGTACCAATCTCCAAAAACTTTTTTTTTTAGATTAGATCTAATATTTTGTTGCTTTTTGAATTTCATGTGTATTCTGATAAGTCATTTGTGTAATGTAATGATGAAAAACAAAGTCTCAAAATTTTATTGATTCATTTTATCAGTTCTGTAAAGCACCGACAGACATGTTATACGGAGCGACAATTCAACATTTTTACAGACGGATATAGTTTATAATTTTAATTTTAACCAACAGTATATATATATATATATTATAGTGTCAAGGATACTATAATATATATATGTATGCTGTCGGTTTAAACATTTTTCGTGCCAGGTCCCTATGTAACAGCCTTACCTTGAAATAGTTTTAATCCCGTCTTTCTCTTGGTTTGCCCGGGGTGGACTCCAGCATCTGCTGTGTTTGTTCATGATGTTGTTGAATATATTATTCATCGGCCGATATTTCCTGTTTGTAGTAATAAATGTTTTTTCAATATATGCTGGGCTTAATTTAGATATTTTCTAGGCTACATGATAAGTATGTACAGCAGGCTACTTGTAAATAAGAAATACGTGATTTTACTCTCAGTTTAGGGTCTTAGATTAAACACAAATTTAAATAATTTAAGTATTTAAAACAAGACATTCGATTTGAGATAAGTATAATGTAAACGTTTTCTTGAACATTCTTTTTCTATCTATTTACCTTAATTAGAAACCGTACAGTGTAGTTCAGCAATGGTCGACGGTGCCGTAGATCTAGTTTCATTTCAATGGGCTTCAACTTAATGTTAATTCATTTCAATATCATCCAGAAAAATCGCAGTATTCTCTCTTAATACCATTCCTCGTATTTTTTCCAATTCATCAGCTGATGAAAACTTCATCAGATTCGGGATATGGAAACATCCGAAGATTTTCGGTGGCTTCCCTCTTATTTTTAGCCTAGCAGACGACAAATTTCTACAAACGCACGCGATTGTTTAAATAAAAAGTCAGTGTTTGAACTATACATCACTAAGAAATATTATTTTAACTTTTTTTGCCTAATATATTATGCAAAAAATAATTTATTTAAAAAGCCTGATGATATAGGCATTTTTAGCGGACGTCACAATTAATCTGCACTTAGTTAATTTGTTTTTTGACAACCTTACCAAAACTCAATAAGATATGTTAGAAGATCTCCAATTAGAAGCAGCACGGATAGTTACTGGTGGAACTAGACTTACTAGTAAGGTAAAACTATATCTCGAGACAGACTGGCTTCCCCTAGAGCAAAGACGTAAACATCACAAGATAATCCACTTTCATAAAATAGTTCATGGTCTCCTTCCACAGTATCTTCAAGGTATACTTCCTCAGCGCAACAACAAATATACATGATTATAATACTAGATTAGGTAATAACTTCCGTCCACCTTCCTGTCGCACAAGCCTTTTCATGAAATCCTTTCTGCCGTCTGTAATAAATCTTTGGAATGCACTTCCCGATGAAATCGAAATCAGTCCCTCAATAACAAAACTTAAAACTCATTTAAACGCACAAAAATTATAAGTCCCACCATATTATCTTATCGGCATTAGATTGGGTCAGATTCACCATACGAGACTGAGGATGGAGTGCAGTTCACTTAGTATTATTTGTTCCGTAGGAATCTCGTTCATTCTCCACTAATTTGCAAGTTTTGAGAAATAAAAACATTGAAAACAAAGTTCTTATGTATTGTCATTTGTTTGGCAAATATCTCTACTTTTTAAATCCAAAAGGGCTGGCTCCTATATTTACTCATAGAAAATTTTACAGTCAACCATCATATTTTGGTAAATAACAGATACGTGACATTGTTAAAATGAACTAAATTGAGGTTTGTCATTAGAAATGCCACAAGTATACACTTAAACTGAATTTTTGCTTTGGTTTTGGACTTTTCTTTCCATTCAAAGCCATTTGTCTGTCTCGAAAGCAACTCATATACTTGTACTGTAGATTATTACTACATGTATCTAGAAGAATGTCTTGATTGATTACTAATTTAAAAGTTTAATCAAAATGAATCAGTGGGAAATTATACACTGTACCAGATTAGAGACATTTTGGTGATCGAAGTACATGTACAAGTTTACCGTATGTATCACTTAATTATCATTGGCACTATTTGCGATTCAGGTAAAACAATTAGAACTTATGGATTCCATGTATAAATGTAATCAATAGACGTTCTATTAATTCTAAAAACGAACATGAAAATTCTTTTATACGCTTCTGAATCTACATCGTTAAATACTTAAAGTTGAAAATACAGATGAAAAATATATATTAAGCACTGTAAAGATTAACTGAATCCGATAAATAAAACGTTTCGCTATGCCCGGCACAGGCTGTGAATATTGGTTTGTATGATTCATAAGTGTGTTCGAATTGTTTAATATAAAAATAGTACCAAAGTATTTTGTTTCTATATTTTTCCTTATTATCAAACTGTGCTTATATCTTCATAAGTACATATCAGTAATTTTTTATTTGTATAAATCACAAATTACTGTATAGGACATTAAAATCCTTCTTTAAAAAGTAACGTATATGTTACATACTAAATATATGACTGTAGAAACCGGACAGGATTATTATGTTTTTCTGTTTTATAAATTCATCAAAATGCATCAAAGAAAATGTACTTTTCAGCGGTTTCACTTCTCTACAATAGGCTACTTTAGATGATTTTTGCCTAAATTATCAGCGGTAACGTATCTGTTCTCTTGGTATATATGTCTTAACGAAGTATTAGAAAATAAACGAATTCAATAACACGAATCTGCTTCAAAACTACAACATCGAATTATCAAACGATAGATCAAAACTGTCAGATGGCGTGACGTCACAGAAAGTTTACATCCGGGTCCTCAGAGGTACAAACACAGTATGGCGACTAATAAAAACAATAACGGATACGTACATCCCTGCTACACAATCGATACTTTGACAAAAGTATACACATTCATACTTGCAAATTCCGATTTTAATATTGTTTCTTATTGTTTCAGAGGTTACAGACATTTACATTTTTATATTTACAATTGTTTATTGCTAAATATATTTATGTAGATATAGTGTTGAAGCCAGCTTGCGAAGCGGTGTCGGGCCGTCACAGTACCCATTTTTTTCTTCACAGGTAGAAATCCATGTTGTGAAAAAGTTATGAATGGATAATTGATTTTATTGTGTAACGTTTCTGTTATACATGAAAAAGCTGTTCACAACACTATTAAATATAACCAGAGATTTAAATAGTAATTGGGATAAGTAACTAGGGCTGTTCTCGCGATATCACGTACCCACCTATTGTTATCGTAAACGGATGAACGGTTACCGCGAGACCAAGCCGTGCGTCTGCGCACTATGGAGGCGAGTTATCATAGTGTTAGCCATGAAGCTGTGTACGGCATATTTCACTATATACAAACCAATAAACATCGAAAAGTATCTCATAGCCTTTTTACTGTTGCATTAGAGACGCTCATCTCATGCATGTATATACATTTCTGTGTGTTGTTTTTTTTATGAAAAATTGTAAAATTAAAACCTATGCATTGAAAGTAATGATCAAAATGTTGGTAAATTTTGGTGATTAATGACATATTATAAAAGCTTTTCTTGATTTGTTAGAATGAAAAATACGACACATATAAATTTAATGACTTTAACCCTGGAAATTCAATTCGGCTTTAGTAAAAAAAATGCTTGGTAAAGCAACATATTTAAATAAATTATATTCAAATCTCTGGTAAAGCGGAATACTTACGTTTCACTTAGATTTCACTTTTATTTCAATATGGTTCTATGCATTATAAATAAAGCTGTTTGGGAAAATTAAGATTAGAAAAATTTACCAACTTTCTGCATAGCCTTCGAGACTCAAACACAGGTAAATAGACCCCCGTTGAGTTAAGTGAGGCGATGACCTGGGGCGGTGGCTAGGTGTTCTGGCCGACGGCTCACCTGATGACAGTATGACACCTGTGATTATAGCAGTTGCAAATCACTTTCCGTTAATTAGATATCAAATTATGCTATCTATCACAGCTCGATCGGCACTGTATCTCTTCGCCATGATATATGGGGTACCTTCGATAATTTGTTAACACTTGTACTTGAGCTTTAAAAGTTTCCATATGTACAAACTCAATCAATAGAAAATTAATATTTGAAAACTAAATAAATGGAAATCAGTCAATTATTGAAATCAGAGTACGTGGTTTATACTGTGCTATCTTTCACGACCCTATCGGAACGGTATCGTCGCCATTATAAATTTAGGGTAACTTCGATGATTTGTGTACAGTTTTACCACCAAAAATTCAAAAGGTTCAATATGTTCAAATTCAATCAATTTAATATTTTATCATGTAAAATTTACCAAGCAACAAATATTTGAAATTTTAGTGGAAATCAGTCAATTATTGAATTCAGAGTATGTGGGTTTAATTGTGTTGTCTTTCACGACCCTATCGGAACAGTATCGTCGCCATTATAAATTTAGGGTAGCTTCGATGATTTGTGTACAGTTTTACCTCCGAAAATTCAAAAGGTTCAATATGTTCAAATTAGATCAATTTAATATATTTAACATTTAAAATTTACCAAGCAACAAATATTTGAAAGCTAAATGGAAATCGGTCAATTATTAAAATCAGAGTATGTGGGTTTTATCTGGTTTTATTATATGTAACGATCGAGGAAGTCATCGTGCCGGGATGAGGACATTCACAGTTAACATTACGTTTATTTAGTGTAACACCTCTACAATTATGAAAATGTGATGGATTATTCAAATAAATTAAATTTTCAATAAAGAGCAAACTTGAAATATAGCCTCGATCGTTTCATCGGACGAAGCGTAGTTTCAATATGGCGTCGTTAGACTGTACTCGACTGTAGACACGCGATGCAATCTGGGATAGCTTCCGCTGCGGGCGTCGTTAAGTAAGGCTATGAGGTACCTTCTTATCCCTACTATTTAAATCTCTGCCTAGATAGCTTCATCGGACGAAGCGTAGTTTCAATATGGCGTCGTTAGACTGTACTCGACTGTAATTTAGACACGCGATGCACTCTGGGATAGCTTCCGCTGCGGGCATCGTTAAGTAAGGCTATGAGCTACCTTCTTATCCCTACTATTTAAATCTCTGATATAACGAAATGTGAACCACCTTGCCAGACCACGGCCGCTCGTGCATGGTTTCGCTGGCAGATCACCTCAGGCCACAGCCCATAGTTAGTTAGGAATTTAAATAATATAAATACGTAATTACCAACACATATCTCAATAAGTACTTGTAAAAGATATATGTGTTTCGTTCTTTACCATGTATATCTTGTTTTAAAGGAATGCTATAAAACCACTGTGTTACACTTATATGCAGATCTACTATACGCAATGTACTTGTTTACGTAAAGTATGGGATGCCGATCGCGATATCTCGAAAAATAAAATAGTGAAATTCGTTCAGTTTTAATGCTATAAAGTTTTATTTTTTAACTTCAGTCGCTTTTTATTCCATGGGCTGTTAAGTGAAAGTCTCAAAATTCGAGTGATATTACTTTTAAATAATTCGAATACAAGTTAGATAGACTACATTAGATTTATGAATACAGATAGTAATAATGTAAATGCCGACCACGACACATTGCGTACGGCTTCGAAAATCCTAAAATACTAAAAGTTTTGTTTAAAAATATGATAAAAAGTAACTATAGACTGATTCATTTGTATGTCATAAACTAAATTCCAATATTTCTGACGAAAGAGTTATCCAGAATACGTAATTTTGTGACTCTGAAAAAGGACGAAATTCGAGATCTCGGCAGTACTGTACGTAATGGCTGCCGTGCGCTTGGGGTAATCTACGAAAGCAAACTTGGTCATGATCATAATCACACATCGTAAGGTGTTTTACCAAGTAAGACTAAGAAAACAGTTAATCGCTTATTAAAATTTCAGTACGATATTTGCGGAACTTGGAATTTCAAGCTCATATTTGCAATATTCTGTCAATGTTATACATAGGCCTAATGGCCGCCGTGTTTTTTCTCGTGTCGGTCGAAAATAGAGTATAAACATCGTAAAATATATGAATACCATATGTTTATATCTATATAGTATTGTTACATATTTTTATTTACACCTTTTGCAATTAAGATAAAGCAACAATTCTCGGATTGTCGTACTATTAATTACAATAAAATGTAAACAAACATCGAAGCGGCTGTGTTCCCACCAGTACAGATATACGGAGTTGTACCTTTGAGCGCCCTGATGTACCTTTGTGTGACGTCATCGCCATCTTTTCTGAAATCTCCTATTGGTAACGTATCTGTCTACACCGATTCCCATTGACTGCGGAAGGTTTCGGCGTTCTGGTCATTTAATTGAGAAAAAAAACGACCCGCACGGCTGACAGTTAGATGCGATTACTCAGGATAAACAGTTCGTCTGGTATTATTGGCCAACGAAACCTCACTTGTCCTTTTTTGATGTTTTTGACATGAAGAAAAGGAATAATTCATTCTCATTTTCCTCACCTTCCTTCACCTGAGAAACGTATCAGTCTCCGTCATACTTGATTGCCACAAACAACCCTGAACTTACATTTTTCTGACCATATCTAGTCTGAAACAAATTGCTACAAATGAAACCAAGTTCACTCAAATTGGAGTTAAACGTACTAAAGTACAGATACGTTACCAAATATGACAGCTACGTCATCAAATAAACAGATACGTTATTTCATGTTTATATATCACATTATCGTATCATTAGTATAACAAACATTCTAACAATATCTGGCTATAAAATGTATTTGAATTAGTCGATGTAACACTATTTGTATTAGTTTTACACTAGATATTAGAGTTAACGGGCCATCTTTCATCAAACAGATACGTGATCTTTTATACCAGATACGTTACTATTTTGATATGTGATTTATACATATTAATTATATACCTAATAGCTTAATCAATACAGCTAACTAGTATTAGAAATCACGTGATTAGATTCAGATTCAGATTTCTTTATTACTCTCTGACACATCAGTATATTACATTTTGACATGACGGAACACAGTCAACATAGCATTAGTATAATCATCCTCGATACTCCAGGGGTTCCGATCACTTACGATCTCTACACGTGTAGAGATCGTAAGTGATAGGAACCCCTGGAGTATAGAGGATGTAGTATAATACAATCAACACAACATAAGTATAATACAGAATATAATGGACTTAATTGATCTAATTATTATAAATTAATTTCTCTAATTTCTCAATAAAGTTGTGCGAAAGAATACGTACGTTACACAGTGAGATTCATTCATTCATTCATTCATTTTATTTCCGTAGGCCTTTCGACCTATAGGTGAAAATAACAACATGTATTTATCAATTGCAACGTACCAATCCATATAAGGAGAGTGATCAACAAATATTGGATATTATGCGAGACAGTTGACAGATTTCAAACTCAAATCTAATAAATGAAAGATAATTAACAAGGACACTTATATATTACATTTGTTATCTAAATATATATTAATAAGGCTTTCAATTCCTCCTTTTGCATTCTAAATATAGATATTTACCTAGATTGGATAATTTCTCTTACATTATTAATACTTAGGAGCTGTATTAATTTGAAAACAGATGGTCTTTTATAATAGTATTTTTTGATGTATTTCAACCTTAAATCATTATAAAAAGGACACATCAGAATAAAATGAAATTCGTCTTCTACATCTCTTAGGTTACACTTAATACATATTCTATTTCTACGTAAAAATGTTATGGTGTCTACCAACCTCAATATTTAAGTTGTGACATGATAATCTAAATTTGGTTATTACATGTTTGTATTTGACCTCAATAGATTTACGTAGATAAAATTGGACACAATGATTGTTTATCAAGTGTTGGTATAATGAACCTTTTGGTGAGGCAGATATTTTTGCTAAGATGTTTTGCTTAGTGCTATCAACTAGTCTCTGTTTTATTATTTGAAAAGCAACGTTGTCAGGAATGTAAGTGTCAACCATATAACCGAGTCCTAATAATGCTAATTCATTCTTAATATTACTTATCCACTCGTCATTTTCGTTCACGCGATCATCGAAACAAGTTTTCACAATCAAGTTATCCGTATTTCTGAGCTTTAACCAATATCTAAACACTCTTAGTTTTCTAACTACATACATTGGTAAGCGACCTAGTTCACAATATACTAAATCATTACTTGTAGATTTTCTAACTTTTTAGAATTCTCTTACAAAAATTCAAGTGTACCCTTTCTATATCTGGTGCTTTGTGTAGTCCCCAAATTTCGGCTGCATAACATAGAATACTACTTACATGTGAATCAAAAACTGAACAATATGTTTCAACATTCAAACAATGATTTTTAAAGGAAGGATGCTAATGCAAATAATGCCTTTTTACCTTGTTCTGCAAGATGTTTCTGTGTTTTTGTAAATTTGCCGTTGTAATTAAAAGCATACCTAAGTATTTGAACGTGTCAAACAATTTCTACATTCATGTTGTCATATTTCCATGATTCATTATTCGTAAGTGTAACCACCCGTTTCTAAAAACAATAATTTTCGTTTTTCGACATTAACCTCCAGGTTCCAGCGTCTAGAATAATCTAAATAATGAATTTAACATGCATTGCAAACCTTCTGGACTATTGGCAAATAGGACCGTGTCGTCAGCATACATTAATAGGAACAAATTTAAGCATTTGTAGTTCAATATTAAGACAACATATCATTAATAAAACTCATTTCAAAATCATTAACATACATTGAGTAAAGTACAGGTGACAATATTTACCCTTTGTAAGAGTCCGGTTCTGTTCGGGAAGCATTGACTCAAATGGCCATCGAGTTTTACACAGGCTTTAACATTTTCGTATAATGAAAATATGATTTTTAAAAACTTTCCCCTAATTCCATAATTAATCAGTTTACTCCATAACATTTTCCTCTATCAATAAAAGAGATTAGACCTTTCACTTTTGTTAGATTAGGGTTCGTAAAATAATATTTTGGTATATGTATTTGCCTAATTTGATGAACTGATATGTGAGTACATTAGTCCCGTTTCTATGGGCAAATGTAAATTAGAAGTACGAAATTTTAACAATATTTTTTTCTCTCTTTTTCATTCAGTTTCAATAGATAATTCTCCATTTGAAAATCGTTTTTAAAAACTGTATACATTTTACCTTTTGATGACAAATTCATATCATTAAACCACCTTTGAATAAATTGATCCTTAAGTATTTGTTTAATTGGTAAATTTTAAATATATTTTGTTCAATGTACAAGATTCCTGTATATTCCATACAAAATTTAAACCTGTCTCATAAAGAATATTTCGCACAAAATCGATCCATTTAAAACTTATGTTTCTATTTACATGCAATTGGTACATTAGTTTATATATTTTTGCTTGACAATTTATCAGTGGAAATTAAATTATACCAAAACATGACCATTCTACATTTCACTTCAATACTCAACGGATATCTACCCAATTCACCATAGACCATAAAGTTTGGTGTACTACGTCTCAAACCTAAGATACGTTTACAGAATTGCAAGTGATTTTTTTCAATAATAGTAATATTCTCAAAACCCCATACTTCAACAGAATATAAAAAGGATATCTACCCAATTCACCATAGACCATAAAGTTTGGTGTACTACGTCTCAAACCTAAGATACGTTTACAGAATTGCAAGTGATTTTTTTTCAATAATAGTAATATTCTCAAAACCCCATACTTCAACAGAATATAAAAGGATATCTACCCAATTCACCATAGACCATAAAGTTTGGTGTACTACGTCTCAAACCTAAGATACGTTTACAGAATTGCAAGTGAATTTTTTCAATAATAGTAATATTCTCAAAACCCCATACTTCAACAGAATATAAAAGGATATCTACCCAATTCACCATAGACCATAAAGTTTGGTGTACTACGTCTCAAACCTAAGATACGTTTACAGAATTGCAAGTGAATTTTTTCAATAATAGTAATATTCTCAAAACCCCATACTTCAACAGAATATAAAAGGATATCTACCCAATTCACCATAGACCATAAAGTTTGGTGTACTACGTCTCAAACCTAAGATATACGTTTACAGAATTGCAAGTGAATTTTTTCAATAATAGTAATATTCTCAAAACCCCATACTTCAACAGAATATAAAAGGATATCTACCCAATTCACCATAGACCATAAAGTTTGGTGTACTACGTCTCAAACCTAAGATACGTTTACAGAATTGCAAGTGATTTTTTTCAATAATAGTAATATTCTCAAAAACCCCATACTTCAACAGAATATAAAAGGATATCTACCCAATTCACCATAGACCATAAAGTTTTGGTGTACTACGTCTCAAACCTAAGATACGTTTACAGAATTGCAAGTGATTTTTTTCAATAATAGTAATATTCTCAAAACCCCATACTTCAACAGAATATAAAAGGATATCTACCCATTTCACCATAGACCATAAAGATTGGTGTACTACGTCTCAAACCTAAGATAGGTTTACAGAATTGCAAATGAATTTTTTCAATAGTAGTAATATTCTCAAAACCCCATACTTCAACAGAATATAAAAGGATAGGTTGTACCAGAATGTCAAAAAGCTTCAGTTGTAAATCAACTGGCAGAGAAATATTTCTATTTTTTTTGTAAACAGCAAATAAAGCTTTTTTCGCCTGTTCCGCTAATTTACTTTTTGCTTTAGCAAAAGTACCATTATAGTTAAATAAAATGCCAAAGTATGTAAAAGATTCCAATATTTCTAATTCTTCGTTGCAAAATAAAAAACGCAAACGTGTCTGACACTTCCGTTTTGAGAATATAACAACTTTAGTTTTTTGCGTGTTAATCGTAAGTTTCCACTCATTACAGTATATTTCAAACATATTCAATAAATTCTGTAGTCCTTCTGCTGATTCGGAAATAATAACAGTGTCATCAGCATAAAGGATAAGAAACATCTTAATAAACAATCCAACATCATCACTCAAGCTTTTCATGGTTTGGAGGCAATATCAGAAATGTATATATATCGTTACTATGTACAGGGATATACTAAAGGAAAGTAAAGGTTTTTCTTATTTCGAGATAAATAAGAAAAATTCAGGCCATGTGAGCTAAAAATGTAACATTTACCCATTTACTTAGTCACAGATGATTTCTGAAATACGTTATAGCATAAGAGGACAGTCGAAATTTGTCACAAGAGCCATATTTAATGTGATGATGAGAAAAATCTTAATTGGTCAGAGGAAACCACACTTGATTATTTTCGAAGATCAATCAATACATTTCACGTGTAAAACAAACATCATAAGCAAACATGATTTTTAAGTCCCGATATTGATAGAGGACACTTAATAATGGAATTTTGTACATTTAGTGGAGAATGAACGATCTAATAAACAATCCGCTTTGCTCCTACTGTCAAGTTGGTGAAAATAACGAACATTTTTTTATACATTGTAGACTTTTTCCGATATTCGTAATCGTTCCATTTGCTGTCCGAAATCATCCTATTACAACAGAACTATTACTTTTTGGCAACAATGATTTAACCATTGACGAGAATTCTTTGATTTTTACATGTGTCCAACAATGCATTATCGGCTCCAAGAGATTCGATTGATTCTATGATTCATTTCTGTAGTTATCGTTTCACAGTTGTATTTATTTAAAGTGAACAATAGCATTGGTAGTCTCTCTTTTTCTCTTCCCCTTTTCGTCTCTTCATTTCCTAATACCTAAATCTCATATTCATTCTCCCACTTAATTACCGTACAGAACTGATGAGTCTAAAACGGAGACGAATTAATATAAGGGTAAACACTTGTTTCTGAATCCATTTCATGTTATATCTATTTGATTGTTTTTGTATTGTACGACTTATAATTGAATGAATAAAATAAAGTTTATATTGATTTTGTTTTTATCACCTTTGACGCCGATCTACTAAACATAATATACATATTAAATTGTATTGTTTAATATGTATTGATACATTTTTTGATAATATCAATTATGTGCTTTCACTTAATTTAAATTCATATAACTATATTTGTATTTGTATGAATGAGTTTGGAGAATGAATGGAGCAAATTGAATGTGACGAAATGAATGCGATCGAGTGAAAGAAGTGAAAGACACTCCTGTGAGAGGCTATACGTTGTAAGAGGGATGAATCCAGGGTCCCAAACCTGGCATACCTCTAATTTGCTGGGAAATAAAACCAATTTGAAACTAAAAAAAAAATTTAATCAAAGTACTCAAAGTACTGCAAATACAACGCAGCAGAAACAGAAAAATAAAATGAAATCAAATAAATTTCCAAAATCAAAATATATAAACCATATTATAAAGACTTTGATATCAATTATTTCAAGAACATTCAACTGATCACAGAAAATACATGTTTTGTTTGACATTTTTCTTAATTAAAGTTCCTACATAAAAATTACAAAGAAAACAAAAGTCTTCATTAAAATGAGTTTGTATCCTTAATATACTCTTTTTTCTTATGTTGCACATACACTTATTTTGGTAAAACCATGCACATATGAGGACAGCCTTATACATTATTTTGCCTTTACCTCAGATCTGTGTTTAACATTCATTTAAAAACATTATTTTAAAGTACAGAAAAAGGGCATATGATTAGTTTACTTTAAAACTCTTCTGTATATAAGCCTTAGATAGTAAGTTATCATTAACAGAGATTATGTAAGTTGGACAGAGGAGTCACCAGTAGGCAACAGTTGACCTAGATGGGCTGTGTATTATATAACACTCTGTGTATTCTATACACACTCTGTGTATTCTACCAATCAGAAGGCAGTCTTCCCATGACTACCGATTGGTCCAAAGGAATATTATTCAATGAATAGGGAATATTATGAATGGAAGTTTATATATTTACCACGTCGGCGGGAAACATAAAATGACCCACGTTATGAAAATTAGCATTTTATTTATATTTGAATTAAATTGTTCAAAAGGGCGATGATATGTGTAGTATTAAACGGTAAGTTAATAACTTTTGCAACTCTATGAAATTATAGATCTCGTTTTAAACATTCCCATTTCAAAAATTAAAAGCCGTTTCGGAAAGGTAGTGAGCCTGTGACCTTAATCTTGATTATCTCTTTGTATACCAGAATTGTATATGATCGTGTGCATGTATGTCCTTTAATAATTTGAAAAGAGATTGTGATGAGGAGTCAAGTATTTACTTTTGACCGTCGTTTAAAGGCCACACCTTTTATTTTGTTTCTTAAAAACATTTAACAAAAGAAAATATATATCGATGGCTTAAAAGATGAGGTTACAACACCAAAATATGCAAGATTTCCTGTCTAATGTACGATAACAGTGGAGATTCATTTCGCTGTTTTGTCGTCTGGTGCAGTGATAATCAACTACCGCGCGGCATTTAGGACGACGGCGGGAAACATAAAACGACCCGCGTTATGAAAATTAACATTTTATTTATTCTAATTAAACAGTTCTGAAGTGAATGATAAGTGTGCTAGTAAACGTATAGTTAATAACTTCTGCG
>NW_027187842.1:0-60491 GCF_041381155.1 Argopecten irradians
AATCACTATGGTGACACTAAAATGCATTGTTTTTTTGGGGGCGGTTGTGGAGGCCATCTTTGGTATATGACTAACCCAAGAATTTTCAACCTTTAATCAGGACCATCTCAGGATCATTCAAGGCAGTTTTTATTCAATCCCACTCATGAATATTGAGGGAAAATTGAAATAGGTCCTGTATTGGAAAATTGTGATTGCGCAAGTACATGTATGTCCTTCCTTTTCATGCGAAGTAATTGACAGTCCCATGGAACACGTGAAGTTACAAATGTGTTTTACAGGTGAATACCGTGATCTTGGATTTCAGACCGACTCGAAACCGCTTATTACTATGGTAGCAAACAAGAAGAAACTGATATGTCAAAATGAACTTTTATCAAATTCTGCGGAAGATTGAGTGGTGCTTTAAGTAATTGTCCAACTGCGGTTATGATTGAGGGACAATTGGAATGGTCCTATATGCCGCCTACTGTACATATAGTACTAGTTTGCCACCTTACGCTAGGGGTCTAAACAGTTGTTTGCATTTTTACTGAGGTGTTTGATTACATACAAAACGTACTTAAATAATGACTACGACCTTTCAACCTAGAAGTGTTATTTTCGAAACAGTTTTTAAATTGTAATTTGTTACGACATCTTTTTTAGGAAACTCTAAAGTTAGCTTCATTCATTGATACAATAACAAACGATACCTTCCTTTGTTCTTTTGTAGGTCATGATTGACGCCATCAATAAATACGGCTTCTTGATCGGATTACCACCATTTCAACAATCATAAAGTCAGTGTTCGGTAAGCCGTGAGATATAAATCTGAATTCACATCAAACTTTCTTTTTAGGTGAAAGTACCCATATCAGATCATCAAACAAGACGTCCCTCTTTATTGCTTTTAATTATATCTAGCTTAAATACAGTATCGGAGAGTGTAGTGAAATCGAATACCCGAATGAATTAGCTGTATAACGTTCTAAAATCACTATTTGGGACATGTGGTTTATCGGAATACCCAAACCGGATCCCGAAAAGAGTGTTAGATTAATGGACTCGTAAAATGTACATATCAATCCATGTAATATATAATTATTGATAATGACACATTGTTTTCTATAGGCACAGTTTTCCTAACAGCTGATAGAAACTATACATCGCATTGGATATTTTTTGATACAGTCAACAACGTACTATAATCCCTAACATTTCAAAGTTACTTTTCCCTAGTGTGAGTTGACATAACACAAAAACAAAAGTATTCATAATTATAATAAATCACTGTTAATTAATGCATCCGCCAGTATTATATAAACAAAAAGTGGTCCGTTTTGAGTACTGATCCGATTCAGGGTACTGTAGTCTTATGTATTTTTTTTTTAATATACAGACTACATAGACATTAACAAATCAGTAAATATGTATGCATGGATACATTGTATCAAACGGTGTATATTAGTCTCTTCCTATATTCTTTCTGTGATTTCCAGTAGATAAAGAAATTTTAATTCGTAATACTTCTATTTCATGTTGTGATAACGTTTAAGTCAATTACCTAAATGAGTGTAGACAACATATTTAAGATATTTTATTTTTGTCTTTGTAGGCTGCAGTTACCTGAAGTCTGATTTAGAAAAATAAATCAGACGAATATCAGTTTTACACTAATCACACATTGTTTTCAAATTCAGTTAATGTTCAGTTTTAATGTGATTAAAATTTGATCTTCATAATACAAAACGAACGTGTCAAGAGTTATAATAATATACAATCTTAACAGCTTTCTGTTTTGTAATTATAATCCATATGTACATTATGCATTCTTCACCAAACAAACCGTCCGTGCTGTATCACAGGACACCAATTAAGTACTAAAGTTAATACATATTGTATAAGTTAGTTGTTTGACGTTATTATATACGAGATTTCTCTCCCTTCAACCATAACTGAGTAAACAAAACTATACTCTTCCTTAACAGCACACAGATTCCAAATACAATGTTCTGTTTCACATATATATGTATGGGAAGTTTGCCATCTTAATTATCAATTCCATAGTGAAGTTCTTCTTCGCAATTTGTATGATTTAGGAAGTCCCTCAAGACAGTATCAATGGCTTGATTGGTCAATTCACAAGAAGGTGGTTAATCAGATAAAAATTTTCCTATGGAAGTCTTTCACCTGACTATATTCATCCTTAAGAATCGTTCAGCAGAGTATCGTAGTCCCGTATAAGCTCGTCATCAAAACATTACAAAGACTATGTATGCCATCAGTAGGCACACTATAGTGTACACGAAGGTGTCTGCCGACTCCGTCCAGGAACAGGGACCTGTTGGCCTCGTCTTCATTGGGTGCCACGTACGATCCCACTGGGTCAGTATGGCGTCACGGGCACCGTCCCACGGACAGGGACCTTCCAACCGGAACTGGTAGGGTGTGCATGGACCGAAAAAACAATTGAACGCCAGACTCGGGTCGGACATGGCAAGGCGATCTGCGAAAGGCAAAAAATAGGACTTTAACACTTTTACATTTAAGTCCAGAATTATAAATATAATTTCAATCCAACCACTGGGTTGAGTGAGCAAAATTTCTTTTTGGCTTTTCACTAGAAAGAAAGTTTCTGTTATGTTTGATTACAGTGTTACGGAAATATACTTAACGATCAAGAGGCTGTCGACAATACTGAAATTAAAATTCTTATTAGCTGAGCACAACCAGATGCTATGCTGCGATAGCTGTGTTGTAGATGCATGGCGTCAACGGAATATATAATTATTTTGTGGATTATGCTGGAAAGAAATCAATCGTTTATTAAACCACCATGATAGATTCATGGCTACGTTTCCGGGATCCATAACCCATATCATTGACTTACCAAGTCTTACTTTACAGGTCGCGGGTATAGGAGGTTTATAAAGGTTCAAAACTTACATAAATCTGGCTTTGATCCATGAAGCTCTGCAAGCTCATCCATATATGGTACACTATCTACCTTCATAGTGTACCGATTTGATTGGACAAATCGCTTGGTCATAACCATCCTTTTCTGGTTGATGTCATCCCACATTTCAGAACTAGAGGGCAGTTGGATATCCCCCTGAAAATGTGGTAAGTGTGTGTCACTGCAAAGTAAAATGAAACTCCACAAGATGAAAGAGAGGTCAAATTTATGCACAAGTCAACAAAAAAGAGACAAATAAAAACGAAAATAAAATAACTTTAAATTAAGTGGAGTTTACTCCCAACATAATGTACATTTGAAAAAAACCTTTTTATATTCTAAACAACATGCAACAGTATATTTTACAGTAATATATTACATGGTGTAAATACACTAGTAAGAAAAAAAAACATGTAGTGAAATACATTTCAAATTTCACAGATATATACCAAACATTACCGGCGTTACCAAGAGACCGTCGTGTGCAAGTAGAAAAACCTGAAGAGAGTCTGAACTGAGCATAGCAAACACAAAGGTTCATATTTCATAGCGGTCAATAGATCGATATATGATCGTGTATACAAAATGATCACAAGAAACAACTTACCAATGAAATAAAACTCGGACCAGACGCATTAACAAAGAAAACTCACAAGGCACCGATTATATATATATATAAATATGTTATAGATAGCCCAGTGAGATTGACAGATATCTATAATTAAATATAAAAAATCACACTTTGTCATGTGGATACAAAATGCAATTTAGAAATTTCAAAAAATGAAATAAACGTTTTCAAAAAATGAAATTAACATTTTAAAAAATAATAAACGTGAGAAATCATAATTAAAGTAAAAAGACATTGTTACACACCTTGAAAACTCTTGCTGACAGGCGACATTGTAGTTCAGATATAGGGAACACAGCTCCAATCTGCTGCATAATACCAACAAGTGCAAGGGTGTTGTGTTTCAGGTTCGGCGGGAACAGATGCTTGTACAGGTCCACTCTATTCCCTTTCACCTCTATCAGTGACGAATCAAGGAATGGGAACTTGTACTTATACCCAGTGGCCAGTATTACGGCGTCGATGTCATTTAAAGTCGTCCCGTCATCAAATTCCACTCTGTTGGCATGGAAACGTTTGATGTTTGGTTTCACTACGATCGTACCACTTGCGATTCGATTAGGCAGATCGTCGTTTATAGTCGGATGCTGAGAAAAGAAGCCATGATCAGGTTTTAAGGAGTAAGCCTTGTGGTCGAACTGTTGGTTACTTTTCCGAATCATTCCCCAATCCAGGATACTCTTTGGAAGATGTTTTTTGATGAGCAAGATATACCGCCTGTAGGCTTCCATGTCATTAGGTAGACCCTTTCCTGTTATCCTCTTTGATACCCAACAACCACGTCTAGTACTAAGATACACCTGTGAGCGATCAAAAAGACTTTTATTATCCGGTTTATATGATTATAATGACATTTCATAAGAAATAAAACATAAGGAGTGAAAGCTTATAACCATTAGCTTAAGTAAAGTAATTCAGTTCGGTGCATGTGAATGCTAGAACCATGTCATTTGATTTCATAACTGATATCAAGAATGATTTTGGCTATGTATTGAACGAGTTATCTCCCATAGTACTACCTAGTCATATATGAGCACTATGCCTGATACTAATAAGAGGCGAGCTATACTAATTAGTCTACCTTTTTGGTTGTTTTACATAGATCCACAGCGGTGTCTACCCCGGAGTTTCCAACACCGACCACGATCACATTCTTGTCTTCATAACCTCGAGAGTCGCGGTAGTCATGGGAATGCAGTATTTTACCGCTGAATTCATCGGCTCCAGCGAACTCTGGGCTGTACTTGTATGTGTGTTGACCAGTGCAGACCATAACTGCGTCATAAGTGTTCGTACTTATTTCACCGCTTGGTATATCTTTGACTGTAACGTCCCATCTACCGGACGTTTCAAAATCGTTGGCCATCACTACAGACTGCACCTAGATATAACACCAGATATCGTCTCAGCTACTTCTCTCGACAGATACAAGGTCACTATCACATAGTCTTTAATACAATGAAGGAGGTTGATTACAAGTAGATGTACTATTTTTGTAATCTCGACGTAGAAACCAAATAAGACAATAGCTGTCTTTAGATATTGTTTACAAAAATATATTATTGTATTTTCGAATGCTTGACAACAATAAATCTCATTTTTAATATGTATGTCCAAGAATCGATAACTATTCCTATTATCAGTTAATGAAGTAAAAGCCTAATCGTTATTCAGAAGACAAATACATGTAAAAAAAATGTGTTATGAAAACTTAAATTATACAATGTTGATTACCTCGGTTTTTAGGTGGATGTATTTGGCTAGGTCGAACTTTTCAGCGTACAGGTGAAGATATTTGAGAACGTATGTATGCTGCATAAACATGGCATAGTCCTTAGGTACAGGGAAGTCACTGTAGCTTAGCATCTCCTTACTCGTGTTGATTACAGTGGATTTCATAACACACGGTTGGTCTTCGTTCACCTCATCAGTATAATTCCACAGCCCACCTGAATAGACGTTTTTTTTTTACATTTAGTACATTAAAGATATAAGGGGAATACATGTAGTAAAATGTTTATCTAAGGGAATACACTGATATTATCATTTTGTTTTATTTATTAAATGACAAATACTTAACGTGCTAAAATTATATGATTGAAAATGGACTGTGCCAGTGGTTTAATGCGATGATAACTTGAAGTAATTGACTAAAATTAATTACCAAATTCCAATCTAACAATGGAACCAACACTGTTTTATATAAATAGTTAAGAAATTTTTGAGACAATAGATGACAGAGATGATAACTGTATTGTAAAATACAAATCGAATTTTACCGAGTTGATCTGCTTTTTCGTAACAGATGGGTTCTAATCCTTCTTCTATACACGACTTTATTGCAGGCAGACCACTAGCACCTGCTCCAATTATCGCTACTCGCTTCATACTGTAAAAAAACAACAGAAGTATATTTATCACATTCTATCGGTAAATTTTGATCATGAACAATGATTTCAAATATTTTCGACTGAAAAGGAAATGCATTAACAATTGTGTGTTTTAGCTTATAATAAAAACAAAATACATTTACTTACATATTTTCAAAATGCACAATCTACTTTCATAAAATTAACATAAACTCAACATAGTGGTACTTTAAATGTATATGGTAAAACTGTAACATGACGCTACCTAAATTAGTACAGTTTTTGAAGAAAATTGCTAGAGAGGTAAATTTCACTCTTTTTTTAATTCAACATTTTTAGCTATATCAAGTTAATTTTCGGTGAAAATCTTTTTTGGGTTCATTGAGAAGAAAATGATAAGCATTAAAGTGTGGAATCATAACGTATTAATGAGGAGTTGTTTACAAGTCGGTACGTTGGGATGTAGGGAGCTATGTATTTAAGGAGTTGTTTACTAGTCGGTACGTAGGGATGTAGGGAGCTATGTATTTAAGGAGTTGTTTACTAGTCGGTACGTAGGGATGTAGGGAACTATGTATTTAAGGAGTTGTTTACTAGTCAGTACGTAGGGATGTAGGGAGCTATGTATTTAATGAGTTGTTTACTAGTCGGTACGTAGGGATGTAGTGAGCTATGTATTTAAGGAGTTGTTTACTAGTCGGTACGTAGGGATGTAGGGAGCTATGTATTTAAGGAGTTGTTTACTAGTCGGTACGTAGGGATGTAGGGAGCTATGTATTTAAGGAGTTGTTTACTAGTCGGTACGTAGGGATGTAGGGAGCTATGTATTTAAGGAGTTGTTTACTAGTCGGTACGTAGGGATGTAGGGAGCTATGTATTTAAGGAGTTGTTTACTAGTCGGTACGTAGGGATGAAGGGAGCTATGTATTTAATGAGTTGTTTACTAGTCGGTACGTAGGGATGTAGTGAGCTATGTATTTAAGGAGTTGTTTACTAGTCGGTACGTAGGGATGTAGGGAGCTATGTATTTAAGGAGTTGTTTACTAGTCGGTACGTAGGGATGTAGGGAGCTATGTATTTAAGGAGTTGTTTACTAGTCGGTACGTTGAGGGATGTAGGGAGCTATGTATTTAAGGAGTTGTTTACTAGTCGGTACGTAGGGATGTAGGGAGCTATGTATTTAAGGAGTTGTTTACTAGTCGGTACGTAGGGATGTAGGGAGCTATGTATTTAAGGAGTTGTTTACTAATCGGTACGTAGGGATGTAGGGTGCTATGTATTTAAGGAGTTGTTTACTAGTCGGTACGTAGGGATGTAGGGAGCTATGTATTTAAGGAGTTGTTTACTAGTCGGTACGTTGGGATGTAGGGAGCTATGTATTTAAGGAGTTGCTTACTAGTCGGTACGTTGGGATGTAGGGAGCTATGTTTTTAATGAGTTGGTTACTAGTCGGTACGTAGGGATGTAGGGAGCTATATGTATTTAAGGAGTTGCTTACTAGTCGGTACGTTGGGATGTAGGGAGCTATGTATTTAAGGAGTTGCTTACTAGTCGGTACGTTGGGATGTAGGGAGCTATGTATTTAATGAGTTGGTTACTAGTCGGTACGTAGGGATGTAGGGAGCTATGTATTTAAGGAGTTGCTTACTAGTCGGTACGTTGGGATGTAGGGAGCTATGTATTTAAGGAGTTGTTTACTAGTCGGTACGTAGGGATGTAGGGAGCTATGTATTTAAGGAGTTTACTAGTCGGCACGTAGGGATGTAGGGAGCTATGTATTTAAGGAGTAGTTTACTAATCGGTACGTAGGGATGTAGGGAGCTATGTATTTAATGATTTGTTTACTAACCGGTACGTAGGAATGTAGGGAGCCATGTATTTAAGGAGTTGTTTACTAATGGAGCTGTGTATTTGGGTCCTGGGTTATTGACAGGTTGCGTAAGATGTTGGCATAAGTACTTAATACAGAGCTCCCTATGTACACATAAAAAACAAAACCGTTGTGGTCTCCTAGGCTCGTTTTAACCGGAACAAGTACGTAAGTTCCATCAGTCAATCAGCCGGTTGTAGTGAGCTAGTCCCTAACTGTTTCATTTATATGTGTAGACTAAACCTATTAACTAAAAAGTATAAACATGTCTTATTTTGTGAACGTAACTAACTTCAGCTATGATTTTAACTAATGAAGAAAAAGCTTGAAATATATATCCGCGATACATTAATAATTCAAAGAAATTCAAATAAATTTCACTATATTTAATATGGCTGCATCCGTCAAAACAGGTTTCGTTTGAATAACGAATAACTGTCTAACTTTATGTTTGGCCGAACAGTTATCGAATGCGCCGTTCGTTCGGGCCTCCTCGGGTCAATGAGTGCATTCGGAATTGCACATGAAAACTCTTTTGAGACTAAGATTATGAAGAATAGCGATTTATATGTTATCCGTCTAACGATGTCTTACCTTTTAACGTTAAAATCAGGATAGTATAGTCGATAAACGGCGTATTTGTCGAAAGCTTGATAATTGTCGAACTGTACCTCGCTGTTCCATTTCGGGTAGCTTTTAAACGTTCTAATTTGGGTAATGTAACGTTAGTTCTAGTAAAACAAACTGTAAATACTTTGTACACTAAAAAGGAATAAATGTTTATGTATAACTTCTTTTACAATAAAAGATATGTGTACATCAACTTTTTGATTGAAAATATCATTATTGTTTAACGTGCCGAGGCTAGGGCCCAAACCATCGTCACCCATCCAAAAGTGGGCCGTGCTCACCGTAGCTTAACTACGATACACAGTTTCCAAAAGACAATTTTATTCAAGTGTTAATTTATACCTAAGAATATGTAACATACATTTTAAAGATTCAAAACGAAATACACACTTATTGAATGTAAGTTCTTTGTAAGTATATTCACATTTACACACTATAACATTATTGAAATTTAAACAAAGTAATCGAGTAAACCGGACAGAAAGGAATGTACATGTATAAACACACAATCTCTCCTCTCTGACATAAAAATGAAACTTGGATTAATCACATTAAAACACAATTTTTATCACAGAAGTATATTTAATTCAGACCCAGTGTAAATTAAAAGAAAAACTTAATATCAACGAAACCTTCACTGCACATACATGTACTTAAATTACGTCCCTTAAAGATACAGAACCTAGCGATGCCAACATAAAGTTGATAAAATAAAAATTAACAAACTTTGGATTTTAATTAAGTCCAAAAATAATCAAATTTCATATTTTATGGAACATCTGCCTTTGCAAAAAGATCTTCTTTGAAAGTAACAAGATAATCATGGATTTCTTTTTCTATTTACACCATTGGTGAAGAATATCCTCCGATCGTTCTTTACAAAAGGACACGGGTCAGTAGTACACATCTCAAAACGAAAAAGTGTATCTCCTGTGAATATAACATTGTGAGAAACTGAAAAATAGCTTCCATTTATAATTTGAAAAGCGCGCTTTTAATCAAAATTTGGAAACACACCTGATGATAATTAATAATCTATACATTATAAAAAAAATCACATCCCTTTTCATAAACCTACACGCAAGAATATAGATTTCTATAGAATAAATAAATTTCGTGTAATGAAGAAACCGTTGTGGTTAACAAAACACCACTGTCAGTCATCAGTTATTTTCTTTAAACCTTGATTATGCTTTTCTAGTCTAAACAATATGCTGTATTTCTTTAGATTTAGAACTTAAGATAACCCCTTGACATTTCTCAGTTTCAAATTTCTCCAGATCCGATTTTATTTCTCTGTTTTTTTAATGAACCACTCATTCTGACCATCCACAAGTTTTGCAGATAAATAACTCGATTCATTCTGAATTTTATTGTAGTCAGAATAGATTTTTTCCGCCTAGATTTACCGTACAGCTGCGAAACACACTTAATCTCATACTTTATTTAGATTATCGAACCAAATTAAAGTAGATGTATTATATATTTTATCCTGTTTCCTAACAGAAATTATCCTTTGATTTTTAGGACATACATTTATTCAAAACGAAAATTATAATCAAGAACGCAAAGTCCCGGACTATTATCTACGTCATCAAATTCAACTTTTAGTGATATCATACCATGATCACTTAAAGAAGAGTCATTGTCATACACAAATTGGTTATGATTAAAAAGGTCACGAGAAACAATAAAATAATTTATCCTGCTTTGAGACATCACTCTAATTTGTTTACGTGGAAAAAAGAACATTGTTTATTTCTACTCCTCCACAAATCAGCCAAATTATGTGTGTCAATTAAATCTTTTATCATTTTAACAAATTTGTTTTCTACATGGTAAGTTTTCCACTTCTATCAAAAGAACAAAGAGAAGTGTTATAACCACCACCCATTAAAATATAACCGCCCAAACTTTCCAACCTTGAATTAACTAAGCGAAAATAAATCTAGCCTATCATTCAATACATTAGGTGCATAAAAGTTACCTACATGTAATGCTTTGCTATCATTACTAATTTAACATGTAAAAACCGACCACCCAATCCTTCACTACTCATAACACAATGTTTAATATCATTACTTATCATTACTAATTTAACATGTAAAAACCGACCACCCAATCCTTCACTACTCATAACACAATGTTTAGTATCATTCATTCTAATTTAACATGTAAAAACCGACCACCCAATCCTTCATACTCATAACACAATGTTTAATATCATTACTTATCATTATTAACTAATTTAACATGTAAAAACCGACCACCCAATCCTTCACTACTCATAACACAATGTTTAATATCATTACTTATCATTACTAATTTAACATGTAAAAACCGACCACCCAATCCTTCACTACTCATAACACAATGTTTAATATCATTACTTATCATTACTAATTTAACATGTAAAAACCGACCACCCAATCCTTCACTACTCATAACACAATGTTTAATATCATTACTTATCATTACTAATTTAACATGTAACAAGAGGTCCCAGAGGGATCTTGGCGCCCACCTAAGAACGATCTTTGTCTGACAAAGGAAAGAGGGATATTTTCTCTACTTTTCAAGCTTTTACTACATATTACTAGACATGAAATTTGAGAAAGATCCTTTGACTACTTTCTGAGATATATAACAGTAACAAACTTCAATTATCAAAATCCAAGATGGCTACCTGTCGGCCATCTTGTTCACCGATCGGTCCTAAAATGCAAAATGCACAACTAGACCCCTAGAAGAACCTGCACATACAATTTCAGACAGATCCCTTCAGAACATTCTTAGACATAGCGGAAAAAAACCTTCAATTATCAAAATCCAAGATGGCGGCCTGTCGGCCATCTTGTTCACCGATCGATACCAAAATGCAATATGCATAACCAGGGACCTAGGGGAACCTGCACATGAAATTTGAGACAGATCCTTTCTGTACTTTCTAAGAAATAGTGGTAACAAGCTTCAACTATCAAAATCCAAGATGGCGTCCTGTCGGCCATCTTGTTCATCGATCAGTCCGAAAATGCAATATGCACAACTAGACCCCTATGAAAACCTGCACATGCAATTTGATACAGATCCCTTGAGTACTTTCTGAGAAATAGTGGAAACAAGCTTTAACTATCAAAATCCAAGATGGCGGCCTGTCGGCCATCTTGTTCATCAATCGGTCCCAAAATGCAATATGCATAACCAGGGACCTAGGGGAACCTGCACATGCAATTTGAGACAGATCCCTTCAGTACTTTCTGAGAAAGAGCTGTAACAAACTTTAATTCTCAAAATCCCCAAGATGGCGGCCTGTCGGCCATCTTGTTCATCAATCAGTCCGAAAATGCAATATGCACAACTAAGCCCCTAGAGGAACCTGCACATGCAATTTGAGAAGAATTCTTTCGGTACTTTCTGAGAAATAGCGGTAACAAACTTTAGACTATCAAAATCCAAGATGGCGGCCTGTCGGCCATTTTGTTAACCGATTGGTCTCAAAATGCAATATGCACAACTAGGCCCCTAGGGGAACTTACATGTGAAATTTGAGAAAGATCCCTCCAATACATTATGAGAAATAGCGGTAACAAACTTTAACTATCAAAATCCAAGATGGCTGCCTGGCGGCCATTTTGTTAACCGATTGGTCCCAAAATACAATATGCACAACTAGGGCCCTAGGGGGAACCTCCATATAAAATTTGAGTAACATCCCTTCAGTACTTTCTGAGAACTAGCGGTAACAAGAATTGTTAACGGATGGAAGGACGGTAGGACGGACGGACAGACGGACCACGGACCACGGACAAAAAGCGATTTGAATAGCCCACCATCTGTTGATGGTGGGCTAAAAACTGACACCCAATCCTTCAATACTCATAACACAATGTTTAATATCATTACTCATCAAGACAGTCGAGCCCTGATAGCCACTGTCATTATTACAAGAATATATTTTACCATTCCATTCATCGCTTATTGACTTATAAATGTATCATTCCGATGAGTTTTCTGTAAAAATATAATATTACAATTCCTACATATTCACATTCAAAAAGCATTTCTATTATTATGCAAATGAGGTATAATGTATCTATGGAAACACTAGATAGGTCAGGTGGCACCTGGCCATGGTGTATCAAGCAAAATGGCCAGTAATGTATCTTGTGCATGTAACTATGAACTGATTTATGACTATAATACAGTTTCGACAAATTGATATATCTCATATCGTACATTAAGTGATCATGTCAGTATTATATTAATTATTTAGTAAGGAAATTTACTATAGGTTTTTTTTAGATTTGAGTAAACCCCCAATGCAACCCTCTCTATTTAATGATAATTATATCAACTGTTATTTAAAGCTGTGCTGGGTGTTTAATATTGTGGACACATATTATTTCATATTTACTAGTGATAATAAACAATATCAAATAGTACTTCATTGCTAAAGATTCGGGTATTCAATGATTACCGATATATAAGGTAAGCATTAAAACCATCAATTGTTTTATTCTCCAATAGGAATTACAATGCATATAAACTCACATGTGCTCGAGAACTTCGTCCGAAGTAGAGGAGGAAAGGGGAGAAAAATCTTGATTTCCCTCATTTTGTATTTTAAAAATCCGTCAATCATACCTGTAATCTGTCTATCGAAAAACAATTGTGAGTATTTTATCGGAGAGCACATGGCAAACAGGGATCGCGAAAATTATTTTATTTTTAGAACTATTGTTAGTATGTGTATTACAGACTATCAATTGATAGCGTTCATAAAAAGGATATTATGTTGTTAGGGGACGAGAAGACAATTATTATACATTATTGGCATCGATAGGACTATTTAGCATTGCGGTAAAGTCTTTATTGTTATGTAGTATACAGAAACCATTGAAACATCATTAAAATACAGAAAAGTAATCCGATCTTTAAATTTATATCAGAACGATACGCCCACTACACACATTTTGGCGTACCATTGTTTGAGAGTATACCTTCCTATACAAGTTTTATGCTTGATTTAATGGAGTTGAATTCATTGGACAAGTTTATTCATCCGCACGATTTACAATAAATGACGCCAGACACACTGCTTTACATTGTATACCTAAGTTTAGTAGTGTTTGTTATCGACTCAAAGCATGCACGTTTAAAACCTTAACACAGCACATATAACTTTAATTAGCTAGTAGCATGTAATCTATGTCACCACAATTTGAATGATACTGAACCTAACAACGTTATTTTAGTTATGTCTCAAAATACTCAGTCACCCAACACCAAGTCTCAGAATGTAAACACATATATATGGATTGTATAGCAACACAACAGCAATCCTCTGTTTTAGAAAATGTACATTTAAATTGCTTTATGAATCATTGATATCATTAAAAAATCATAATACGTAATTACATATGTGCCACATTCAGTTTCAGAGTGTTAAGGCCATCACCGATTGTTTTTGTCATAATTTTTATTGATAGGTTTGATAAACCACTCGTTGGTGCAGAAAAGGCCAGAGAAAACACACCTATCGAGGGCCGTTTCAAAGTCTTTTATTTTTATAAATGCTTAAAAACCATGCATAATTATCACTAGATTAGCACTTTTGGATATTTGACGACTAGTAAACTATCAAACTGACCACCGTTGGATAGTGAAACATCTGTTGTACATAATGGATGACGTCATAGGAATGTTTTGATAATGATGTCTTACCATCTGAGACTACAAGACACCGAAGCATATTTTAGCAACATATTTTGTCTGATTTTTATAATCACAAAGTATTTATAATTAAAGTATCAGTAAATATGAACCCTACCTGAATCCTCTGGGCAAACAAAGAAACTAGCTAACACGAGGAGGATGGTCCGTCACTGCCGCCTGCCGAGTGGAATAATGGCTCCTAGAGAGTCTGACTAGTCGGCTGTGAACATCGTACAATGTGACTGGTTAACTTTTGTAGCGCACGGTTATATTCCACACCCAAGGTCACATATGGTCATTATCTCAATCACTGCTCTTCCAAAAATATATCCATGTAACATGTAACATTTAGTACGAAGGTCAATTACAAAATATTTTTAATAGAATCCTAAAGATTTAGCAATGACTTTTGCCCCAAATAACAGAAGCTACGTGTATTACTGAGGGGAATAGTGTCTCAAACCTATGCACACGCAGTGACCTCGTGCTACACTATGGCGAGATTACGAAGGATTGGCAAGTCTGGGACCACTTAATAAGTGCACTTTGCCGCAGGTCATAACAGTCATAAACATTAAGCTTAACCAGCAGCACAAAAAGTTACTTTCTTTTCAATTAATTTTACATGTTCAAAAATGATGATTATATATTTTTGTGTGGATATGATGATACCATTACAAATTGATATACCTACAATTTCATTATATATACAACACTAGTTTTATCATATTCATGCAATATAATTTCTAACTCACATATCTAATGGAAATGTAAACTATTAATCATGATTTTCTCTAATTGATGCCGATTGTTGACCACGGTATTTATAGTATGTCTGATATTTAATCCTTCCACTTATGTTATTAAATCCTAATTTTTTTCTTTATATATTAAACTCATTAAAAGATATCACAGTAAGTGTTTATTCTATATAATGAATGCCGATGTTTTACTTAGTAATATCAACATAGACAGCAATATAACAATTTATTATATTTTTAATTGATTAGTTGAGTGTTGTGAAACACCCAGGAGTATGTAATAAGATATGGAGCACAACCGACAAAATCAAAAAATAATTTTAATTTAATTTTATATCCATAATTATTTCTGTAAATGTGTCTTTCTAGTGATCATCTGTGATGCATAACGCGCGAATGATTAACAGGGGATTTCAAAGCAAAATATTTTTAAATCATGTGTTCCGCATACCTTTTTCAACTGTCCATTGGTACTGTATATACCAAGTAAAGGTATTCGGGGAATGTATGCACTGCAAGGTCACTAGGTCATGTCCTAAAACGGGTCCTCGTGTTGCCAAGCCACTAATCTCAATGCAAGAAATAAAATATTTACAGATTAATTAAGGCTACGAGGATAAAGCTTAGTTCATATATATAAGGTTCTCAGTGAGGTCACTTTGACCAGTATGTACACTATATATAATTTTTGGCGTCGACATCACTGTCTGGCCTCGCCAGTATTATTGATTCGGTTAATTTCCATTAGTATATGTATTATCTACGTTCCATTCGAACCAATATGTGTATTTTATGGTAAGTCAGAAAGTAAACAAGAGGCCCATGGGCCTTAGCGATCACCTGAGTTCGGATACAGAATGAAAAAAGACATATAAACACTATATATATATATATATATATTGACCCATCAGGCCCTTGAAACAGTCAGTGATTTTATAACCGACTTTTCAATCTATGAAGAGTATCTGGTTCCATCAAATCTGTGAATTCAGAATAGTTTTTTTTTTCTAATTTTAGTCATTTTGACCCCTTTTGGCCCGGCCCATTTACCCCTGGGGGTTGGCCATTACCAATATGGATAAGATGCTGAAATGCTATCGCAGGGTAATAATTCTAACCAAGTTTGACTGTTTCCTATGAAAATTAAACAAATAATGCTCATAAATATGTTTTTCCAATATAAACTATAATAGATTTGACCCCCTACTCAGGGGAAAGTCCGAAATGCTTGGGCCATGAAATTCACAATTTTTGAAAAGGGCCTTAAAAAGACCTTCCAATCTATGAAGAGTATTTGGTTCCATCAAATTTGTGAATTCAGAAGGAGACTTTTGAGATTTTAGCCACTTTGACCAATTTTGGCCCCGCCCTCTGGTCCCTGGGGGTCGGCCAGGACCAATATGAATATGATGTTAATATACTATCTCAGGCTAATAATTCTAACAAAGTTTGACACATTTCCTATTATAAATGACCAAATAATGCTCAAAAATATATTTTTCCAAATATAAACTATAGTAACCTTGACCCCCTCCCCAGGGAGGAACGTGAGACCCCAGGGTCATATAATTCACAATTTTTGTAAAGGACCTCAAGACCTTTCAATCTACATGTATGAAGAGAATTGAATTATATCATTTCTGGAATTTCAGAAGAAGATTTTTGAAGTTTTAGCCTATTTGACCACTTTTGGCCCCACCCCTCAGGCCCCTGGGAGGCTAGGACCATATAATTCACATTTTTGGTTCACCTTTGGCTATGAAAGGTTTCTGCAAAATTTCAACAAATTTGGTTCGGCAGTTTTGGAGAAGAAGTCGAAAAACTAAATTGTTTATCGCCATACGACGCACGAAGACGGACGACGACGGACAAAAGGCGATTAGAATAGGTCACCTGCGTCTCAGGTGACCTAAAAAGTTACAATGTTAGAATATTCATAATTAATTGATGAATATTCATAAAAGGAGGCATTGCTCAGTACGGATATGCATGTTTCCTTTTCAAATATCCGAAGTTGCATTATGGATATTATGGAATGTGGGTACCCATAACTGTCGTGGTACTATCCTGACCATAAGTTATTTTCTAACCAGAGTTCTGTACTAGATTATCTTCCCTAAGCTTGAATCAGAAATGTAGACGAGACAAAATATTAAAGCCAACATTTAGTGATATTTTCAATATTCTAGAGACTGGTGCCCAGTCTAGTTCGATTCAGCACCGATACAAAACCAGTATCTACAATAGATCCCATGATTCTCTAACAGCAGAATACATAAATGATATATAGCAATTCCGTCACATGACCTTATGCAAATGTAATCTGTTTCTATGAACTTATCAACATCCATAAGTAAACTTAACCTTTCATTGACAAATAAATATTACAGCAGTGTACTAAAATTAATATAATATCACAATGTTATGTCAAGGATCGGCAAGTCGTTAGTACCGTTAAATCACCGTTATCTACATATATATTTTATAATATTAATTAATATCTTACAGATCAATACCAGTTTCATTACAAAATTGTTAATGTTCAGATAATCATAAACATCTTTATAATATATTACAATATATCTTTCTTATTTCCGATAGGAATCTCTAGTGTTATGTACAGTTTGAAAACTGCAGAAGCAGTTACGGTCCATGATATCACAGCAGTATACCATCTAGTGTACAGTTACCAAATTCTGCAAAAATAATGTTTTAGTTAAGTTATGGTTGTGTCTATTATAACTTGTAATTGAAATTCGGCCAATTCATGTAAACTTCTATTTCCTCTATCTAAACTTAAAACCTGTTAAAAATCAAGACTATATATCTTACCAGAGTCCAATTTCAAAAAACTTACTTAAGTCATAAATATTTCAATTAGTTACATAAGGAGAAAAACTTACTCAAGTCTGCACTTTTGTTACGAGATATTGGGGCCAGTGTACTGCAACCCAATTTAAGTGTCCATTTATATCTAATGTGTTGTAGAAATTTGATCTGAAGGTCATGTTCCCTGTTCGTGTTCTCCACATGATAAACGTTGCAGCTTTTTTAATTCATTCTTAAATGTTGTTTGGGTTAAAAAGGGTGTCGGCAAATATATATTTGACCTTTTAAACCATCCCCCTTCCAAGGTCACACCATCTTATATCTTGATTCAATTCTGAAAATAGACTGAAAGCAAATACCTTCAATGATATAGGGGTTAACTGGTTGCATAATCATTTAATGATCAGAACACCATTCACATCTTAATAGGTGAGAAATCATACAAATGTTTATACTTTCTTGTTCATTTCGCAAATATATAAACACAAACTATTTATATATATATAAATTACATAACCATAAAAGGTCAAGCGGAAGACAATGTGTTATACAGATTTAGTAACAGCGGATTGATATGTTCTAATCAAAACAAATAGAAGATATGTCCTCTCGACCTTCACCTTGGAAAACCAGTGTTAAAGTGCAGGATACATAAAACATCGCGGTTCTATATAGGACACTCCAGATATACACGTGTGATTAGCTAACTAGGTCACAATGGGACATTTATATTATTACATCACTTTAAAGTGAAGCATTACGATAGTAAAAATGATCGATAGTTCCATTAGCATGTTGCGTTTGCGAGGACTCATTCCTTCAGAAACCCTTAGAAGACCCATATATACTTAATGTACATATTCCATAAAAATTTAAACATTAGATTTTCATCCCCAGGTCCGACGTCATAATGCATGAAAAGTCAATGTGCTTTCACAACTGGTTTTTTTTTATTATTTATTTACTCAGGTGCTTGTACCCTAAACATGTACTATGCAAATGTTTATTACACTGGACTGGTCGGTCTATATGTCATATAAAGAAATGAGACAAACATTATTTGTTATACTTTTCCTATCTGACTTCCGTCTTCATAACATCTCCTTCGACACGGCCTCACCTTTAGCCTTCGGTTGAGCGCTCGCCCCTGCGAGGAATTAAGGCTCTAGGTTATATGCCCTGGCCGAGTCACACCAGTCTATAAATATAAATAGCGTTTCTAAATCTGGCACACCGATTTCTCAAAATAAATGTATGTGTTCATACTACTTTTGCTTCGAGTTACAAATTCGTTTAAGTATTAACAAAATGTTCATAACTTATTCAAACCGCTACAAATAAAGTAACAAATATAATACAAGAAAACGAATATTAAGCGCAATATTGTAGGGAATTATCTTTAATCATTAAGTTTACAAAACATTATGACAGTTCAAAGAATATGTAGATATTTTCCTTCTACGCCGTTTTATCTTCTAATGACAGGTCTATTTACTATAATGACAGGTAAATGTATTTAAAAATCTATATTTCGTCTGTAATACCACAGTGTCAAATACATTGGTAAAGTAAGGTATATGGTTATTGTAATCTGCGATAAACAAACATATATAAAAACAATAGCGTTTTACTATTTAGGAATTTGTTCTATTGAATACGGAAAGGATAACGTATAGAATATTTCATATCTGACAAAGCAGTAAATGTCATAACAACTACTAAGTTATTCACAGAGGTGAAAAGTTATGCTTGATCTATCCCTGCTCTAATGTAAACATCCAATATTATAAACAATAGCAATTATATACATAATCACAATTATTATTTTTTTTCACTGTAATTAAAACAATGCATCACAAGATCAATTCAATAAAATGATAATTGATTTGGTAGCACCATTACAAAGAGGATTTAATGGAAGAATCCATTGTCTTAAAATGCATACATCATACCAATAGTCACATTCGTTCTTCAGAAAATTGTTTTTAGATTAATCACTGCTAGGTAACAGCAGATACATGTATCGTTTCAAAGTATAAGCAGCATTATTTTAGAAATTAATTCTAAATTATTTATTCTCAGAAATCACTGTTCATTTAAAAATAAATGAGTTATGAGTCAGACAGCACAAATATAGTGTAAACGAAACATATTTCGCGCTTTAATAACTACTTTTACGACGATTTAAGTCATGATGAAGACTTCTACCCTTTACAGGCAAAGATAAGCTGGTTAACAGTTGTTTTGTATTGGAATAGATTGTTGTTTATGATATTCTACAAACTGATATTCCGTGTATCTCTGGTTAATTTCAATCCACCAATTATGCAAACATCATAAATAAAGTCGTGACTTGAAGTACTAAATAACAATGGTATGCATCCTTTAACACATGTCATTCTGTTACATCAGAAGATTGGTATTTGTACATTTCGGCAAGAGTTGCTTCAAAATAACATTTCTCATTATTATCATCCATTATATCATTAACATTGTGTAAATGAACTACATGTTAAATATGTTTTATAATAGATCGACTGATTGTCATAATACCACGAATGAAAACAATAGCCCCCGCTCTATTATTATGATACAAGTCCTCAGTAAACCGGGGTATACAAACACAATAGGTTAATAATTGATATCCCTGAATACATTTTATACATTTCCTTAACATGAGAAAATTCATTTACTGAGAAAAAAATCCATTTAGAGACATTTATCGTACCTGGAGTTAGAGAAATTTCTGATTTTAAAAGGTCAGCTATCGTAATGTTCCCCTTAAGATAATATGAAGTTAAGACCTTTGCTTACTCGAAGTAATACTGATGAAATTGGGCCCGGTGGAGTAATGCTAATAATAAATATACCGGAAATAGAAACGTATAGATTACTAAGGATAAAGCAGATTTCCACATTCTGTTCATTAGCATACTTGGAAAATTTATATTTCAAATAATACAATCATTCACTTAATTAGCAAAATTAATGTAAAGTTAAAACAATAAAAACATATATTTTGATAAACATAAAGTAACAGTCTATTTCTAACAATTAAAAAATTAAATGACAACAAGTAAATATCCATCCAACAACAGACCCGTACTTAATCTAAACATAATTTAGATCAAAATACTGATACAACAATAGTCAAATGAACACATCTATATAATATTTTCAACAACTATTATTTATCCAATGTCGTTTATGTCTATGTATGTTACCGTCACACTCATCAACCGGCACACATTATCATTATCTAGTTAAAGACTATTTCAAGCCCTTCTGAAACTTAGAAGAACAGTTTATACATAACAGCAAGCAGTACGACTAGAAAGAACAGCAATAATCCTCGAGACTTTTTCGGCTCAAATCCTAACGGTCTCGTCTTCAGGCAGCTCATGGTACGGTCAAACTGCGTGAAGATCGCGTTTCTAGCACCGCTCCATTTCCCCGGTCCCTCCAGTCTGAACTGGTAAGGGGTACACGGTCCGAACATACACTTCATCGCAAGCTGTGGATCATGCCGAAGCAACAGCTCTGTAAGTGGATGATAAGTTTAGAACAAAAATTGTTTATTGTTCAAGATTATTTTAAAACATTATTTATGCCGATCATTAAATAGAAAACAAATCCACAAAGACTGGATAGGATAAATGGATAAAAATAGATTTTACTCCAAAGAAAGGACACGGAGAATAAAACCCTGGTGTTTACTGTTAGAGTAAGTGTTCTTTGTGAAAACACCTAACATACGATTGCTAGGTTGGATTCAGGGTCAATGAGTTAATGAGTTCGAGAATGACACAACGGAGTCGCAAATTAAAACAACGTTCTAAACAATGAATCTGATTTAATATTTTTCATAGAAACAGATTCCAAAAATTAAGACCGTGGAACTCCAAAACACTTTCAAAATTCCTTATGGACCATTATGCATGGCTGGATGCTGAATGTGGTTTTGGAGCATTAAAAACTGTCGAATGTGGCAATGACATTTCAAACATCCAAAATCTGATACCATTATTGAGATTATAGTTTGGTATTCGATACACGGTTGAACGGAATGACAAAGACAGGTGAAAACAAACAACAATATAAGGGGGGTGTAAAATATGTCAACCATTAATAAATAGGCAGTGGATACATAATATATCATTCTAGTTTAATATTTTAAGAGGGCTAAATGTGGAAAACCCATGTCATATGTCTTATTTGATGTTTGTATTTGTTGTCACGTAAAAAAACGAGAGGCCCAAGGGCCTTAACGGACATCTGACTACCTTGGCAATAATCACATAGGAATTTAATTAGATGTAGTGTCATGGTAGCCATCTTCGATTTGGGATCAACCAGAGATGTAACACCACTTTGTCGGGACCATGTCAGGATCATTTCATGCAAGGCTCAGCCAAATAGTACCGGTAAAACTTGAGAAGAAGTTCAAAATGTGTTTTCAAAATTGCGGCTGTGGCGACCATCTTGGATTTCGGATCGACACGAAAAATAACAACACTTTTTCGGGACCATGTCAGGATCATTTCATACAAGTTTCAGCCAAATAGTAACGGTAAAACTTCAGAAGAAGTTCAAAATGTGTTTTCAAGATGGCGGCTGTGGCGACCATCTTGGATTTCGGATTCACACGAAAAATAACAGCACTTTGTCAGTACCATGTCAGGATTATTTCATGCAAGTTTCAGCCAAATCGAATTGGTAGAACTTGAGAAGTTAAAAATGTGTTTTCGAGATGACGCTGTGGCGGCCATCTTGGATTTCGAATCGACCCAAAAAATAACAACACTTTGTCGGAACCATGTCAGGATCATTTCATGTAAGTTTCAGCTAAATCGCACAAGTAGAATTTGAGAAGAAGTTCAAAATCTGAAAAGTTAACGCTTGGCAGACGGCGCACGGAGCACAACGGACGGCGTATGGCAGACGACGACGGACGAAACATGACGACTAAAGGTCATCCTAACCCTTCGGGTCAGATGACCTAAAAAAACTTCTGTAACAATATATAATGAAAATTAATATGATGTTTTTTTGTATCTTAAAGAATAACTTTGATTCAGAAAAGCGAATCAAATAGTGGAATATTTGCAATTATATACACTGTAGACAATTATTTAATGATATTTTATTGTAAGTGATGGTATGTATCAATAAGATGTATATTTACTAAGGTCTGGTTTACAGCCATTTTATTTATGGTATTTTATCGTAAGTGATGGTATCAATAAAGTGTATACTTACTAAGGTCTGGTTTACAGCTATTCAATGTGGCGAGCTCGTCCATAAAAGGAATCCAGTCTACTTGTATGGTGTGGCGTTTAGATTTCACATATCTCCGTCTCATCATCTCTTCCTTCCCTCGAATGTCGGCCCACATCTCATCCCTAGATGGTAACACCACATCGCCCTACACAATATATTTATATTTAAACACTCATTCCTGGACAGTAACATATTTAAATATATTACAATCAAAGGTGTAAGATTCTTCTACAAATTTTCCATTTGCCTTTTATATAAAGATCAAGAAACTATTGGTTTTATCTGATTAAATTTGCCATCCACTGGAAAGCTGCACATATAAAAGAATGTTCATTGTTCAGTCACTTCTATCCTGCTAAAGTACAGAATACCAGAAAATAACTTAATCAGTACGTCTCCATCAGTTATTTTACCAGTAATTGCATGATCGAATTCTGTTGGTTTTACATTACCTTGAACACCCTGGTTGCAAGTCGACATTGAAGTTCGGATATTGGCATCAATGCACCAATTGGCTGTACACAACCGACGATGGCAATGGTGGACTTTTTAAGGTTTGGTGGAAACATGTATTTGAATAGTTCTATGCGGTTGTCCTGAACATCAATGACGGACTTATCAATGAAAGGAAACCCGAACACATAGCCAGTGGCAAGAATCACAGCGTCGATATTATCTTCTTTTGTTCCATCTGTGAATTCCACGCCATTCTCCGTGAAATATTTGATATCTGTTTTGATTCTGACCGAGCCACTGGCAATACGATTAGGCAGTTCGTCGTTGACCATGGGATGCTGGCTAAAGAAGGAATGCTCTGGCTGTAATGAATAGGCTGCATGATCGAATCTTTTGTTCACCTGAGAACGTGCCATCGATTCCAGGATAGACATCGGGATGATTTTCAACATAGACGTCATCAACCTGGAGGAAAATGCCATGTCAACAGGTAAACCGTTTGGACCTATACGGTTCAGTACCCAACTACCCCGTCTTGTGCTGAGGAAAACCTGCAAATACATGCACAATGAATATACTTATTTAGTCAAGTATATAACTAGAGGGTGCAGCAACATCCCATTTTCATGGCATATGAATATTAATGAAAAAAGAAAATATGCTCACACCAAATATCCTCACACGCATACATAACATGCAGATTACATTGGAAAATATTGACAAATCCTGTCTTCAAATATATTTGGTATCTAGCCGAACATATGTTTAGGATCGACTAAATATGCACTTTGACAGCATTCTTCCAATCCATTTATTTTAGGAGTTACAACTAACAAACCAAATTATTCTTTATATTATACATTACACTATGATTGTAGTTATCCTTATTGCTAATACGAATTTTCATACATAGATCATACTTCATAACGGTAAAGGCGAAAGATGTATCCATAAAGCATGGATTAGTAGAGCGTATAAGGCTTATATAACTAATTATATTTATAGGATATATTTACCAATATCAATTAATCTAATGAATGAATGAAAGCTGCATCACTATATGTTACCTTTGCGTGATCTAATTAAAAATTAAATTCTATTTTTATCTTTATTCTTTAATTAGAAAAGCTTACCTGAGAAGTCACGTGACTAAGTTCCACGGCTGCGTCACCTCCAGAATTCCCAATCCCTATGATGACAACCCTTTGATCCAGGTAATCATGAGGCGTCTTATAGTCGTGCGAGTGCAGAACCTTGCCTTTAAATTTAGAAAGTCCCGGGAAATCCGGTTTGTTCGTACTGGCATGGTGGCCTGTGCACACCAACACAGCGTCAAAAGTCTTGGTGACTTCGTTTTTTGTCTTTTTGTCGCGAGTTGTAATGATCCATTGTCCATTACTGTCGAAATCCTCGGCTTGTTTTATAGACATTACCTTCAGAAAAAGAGTTTCGTGTTGAGTTAAAATCCGCAGCCCACCGTATCATGTAGGTAAGCGTCTCCATGCCCAACTTTAAGCATTCTGTTTTTGTCCCTAAACTATTATATTTCAAATTCGACTTTGAATCAATCAATGAAAACAATGGAAAACGATGCGAACTTTTGACCCACTCTATTGCCGTTTTGCTGGCCATTCGGAAAAACAATACATAAATACCTAAAAAATTTTGTAAACTTAGTTTTTTTATCTACAGTAAACATTTGAGTCCATAATGTTATACCAAGTCCGACAAGAAAGGTTACCACATTTGCCTGAAAAAGCTTTGTATTCATATTCTGACAAATAACAAAAATTATTCAAAAGTAAGAAACAAACGTTTTGATTATAATGGCAACTCTTGTTACAATCTCAAATAAGAACCTGATGGCAACAAGGGAACGATCAGGCAAGATCAGAACTAAAACAGAATCCCCATCCAACTCCTGATCAACAGTGTCTTTGATTTCTCTTTCATTAATAGACCTTCATCACAAATATCATGATAATGAGAACCAGCTCAAACAGAATTTACCTCGGTGTGTAACTGAATGTACTTGGCCAGTTTGAAGTTGTCCGCGTACATTTGGAAGTACCGCTTGACATACTTGTTGTGCATATACATAGGAAATTCCTCTGGGATTGGGAAGTCACTATAACACATCATCTCTTTACTGGTGTTAATGACTGTCGACTTCATCACACACGCCTGGTCATCTCTTATATCATCCGTGTAGTTCCACAGCCCGCCTACAAATATACAAATTAATTATTATACCTTTACATTCACCAAAATGATGGAGTGTGATTTGAATATGAATTTGTTTAATTATTCAATGACTTGCTGTCCTTATTGCATGATCTTTTCTCTTATTGTTAACAAACTTTTTTCTTCCTAACGTCTCCCTTGACAATGCCTCTTTTTTGGCCATCAGTTGAGCGCTCGCCCATGAAAGGTAGGCTCTGGGTTCTGTCCTCTGGCAAACACATGCCATAATCTATAAAAGTGGTAGTGTCTGCTCCTGCTTAGCGTTCAGCAGTAAGGAGGTTGAACGACTCGTTTGCCCGTTGTCAGACAGTATAATGTGACATGGTAGATCGGGTTGCTTGGGGTTTTTTTTTTTTTTTTGCAGCATGCTTCAGTGATATAGCACTATGAAAAGGGCAATTGTTCCACATTACAAGAAGACACAACACGAATATGCTGAACTCCCAAAACACGCACCTCGCACTTCATACCCGCAATACACCATGTCCTTACATGACCCTGGCTGTTAAATATAATAAAGCAAACCAAACCAAACAAACAAATAAACCCATGTAATACAATGTGCTTACCTATGTCACTGGTTCTTTCGAAGCACGTGGGTACCAGCCCTTCGTCCAAACAACACTTGGTGGCAGTGAGACCACTGGCCCCTGCCCCTATAACAGCCACTTCCTTCATTGTCACAGTCTACTAAGGTAAAATGGTTCCAGATCTGAAAAAGGCTTGGTTAAAGTTAGGCAGTCTTCTGAAGTCAAACTATTACTTATCTGAAAAAAAAAAGAATCTAGTTAAATTTAGGCAGTCTTCTAAAGTTAGGCAGTCTTCTGAGGTTAAACTGTTACTGGTCTGAAAAGGGCCTAGTTAAAGTTAGGTACAAATACCTTCTGATGATACGTGGATGAAGATTTTGATTTTTATCAATTATAGTTATTGCGATGTCCTTGCTTCAAAATTGTTTCAAATAGCAAAACTGGTATCGTTTCATATAACAAAAACAATTAATGACTTTTTGTAAGTGAATACGAGGATTGTTTGAAAGGTTCGGCCTCCAGTAATATCACCTTTCTCAGGTTTAACAATCCCCTCGTATTCTCCTACAAAAAGTCAATATTTGTATGTTGAATACTGAAAAAATGTCACCAAGAGAATTCCGACTTTTGTTTTTCATTTGTCAATAATCATTTTGTTTTCTTTGTTTTCATACTTTATTGTAAATCAGACTGTCTGATTGACCCTTTATGTTTCTTCGTACCTCTACGAAGAAAAAAACATCCAAGAATGACGCGAAAACTCAACGTTATCGTGACATTACAATAGAAACATCGACTTTGCGTATGGTGTTGGAAAATCCCCTTGGAAATCGGTGGAATTTGTACGTTTAAACATACTCTCTTTTGTCAAGTAGTCTGAAAAAATAGTTATAAGCATTAATTGATATCACTTTTATTTACATCGGATCTAATACATGTATTGTGCGAAAACGTGACGTCACAATATAAATGACATTGACATTTAGGACTAGGCCTATCACCCGTAAAGGTAAATATGTCATTATCTCAACATCGTAATCAGTGATCTTAACATTCTCCACTCATCATTGAACTGTGATGATTCATAATAAAAGTTTTCAAATATTATTTCTCAAAAAAATCAACAATGCTGTGGTGTTACAGCGATAGTTTAATATAACATAATCTGAGGAATACACAAAGACGATCGGAAGGCTTTAAATGTCAAAGTCTTGATAAAATCTTTAACTAATTACATTTACATTTTGTCAATTGTAGGCATTCAAATGCAGATCTGTGACAATAATTTCTGAAATCACAGGAAAGGTTATGGTTTTTCAATACCAGTAAACATAACAGTGAATTAGCAGCCTGGTTATTTTCCATCAAATACAGCCTTCGATTGATTTGACCCAGAAGCATACAATGTAGATCTGATATCAATGATGTGTACGTGTACGTAACATACAAATGTACATGTAGTTCGCGCAGGTCAGTATTTAGGATGCTGATAATTAACTTAACAAATTAATGTAATATTAGAAAGACATGTTAATTGAAAAGGTCGTAGGTGGTCTAAACGACTAAAGTACAACTGTACACAGTACAGGCCTTCCACACATGTATTTATTTAGGTCACAATGCACTGATACATGTGGATAGGCCTATGTTTATTAAAGTGTATGTGTATGTCGACGTCCATGCAGACCAGTAGTCAACGAATGGACCTAATCGTATTTACCTGCTTGCTGAAACTGATTCACGTGAAATATAGCACCTGTCGTTTGTTTCAACCGTTGTTACAGCATGGTTAACTCGTAGTCCGTGTACTTCAGCATGTAGTCGTGTACATATGTTTACATTACATGTATGAGGCGTCAAAGGGGGATAACTACACCACCGCATAAAACGTAAACATGAGTGTAGTTCTGGTGTACTCGGTTAAAGGGGCATAACCGTGACACAAAACATACACAGAAAGGCCTTATAACGATATTTTTTTTTATTTCATGTAAACGGTGAAATCTTTTCTGACATTGTAGTGAATTCGTTTAAAAAATCTTCTTGAGTATACTACTTTCCGAACCTGCTTTCACATTATTAGAAAAGTGCATTTAATTAGCTAAAGCACATTGTAAAAACTTCTTATCGATGATATAGAGCAAGTTTTGATGGAGATAAACTTTAGACGTTCACTTTTAATGCCAATATACATTTCACAAAAAAGCCTCATTTGTTTCAAGTAACGTATAGTTATAGTTCTTTTCCAGCCAAAAATGGTCTTTTTGAAAAGAAGCGTAATAAAGATAGTTGGGGCAGAAATTTTCGATATGATTT
This sequence comes from Argopecten irradians, assembly GCF_041381155.1. Classification (NCBI taxonomy): domain Eukaryota; kingdom Metazoa; phylum Mollusca; class Bivalvia; order Pectinida; family Pectinidae; genus Argopecten; species Argopecten irradians. Next base: position 28,570 of record NW_027187842.1, read on the forward strand.
GAATTTCTAAATGAAAACCTCTCCGCAGCACCATTTACACTATCTAGGAAGAGTATTTGATTCTTACACATCTGTGAGTAGAGAAGAAGATTTTTGAAATTTTAGTCAATTCTATCCCTTTTGTATGATGTACTCTATCTCAGCCCTTATGAATCAACTAATATGATAAAACTTGAGAGAAAATCGACATTCTTCATGCAACTCTGTCAAGACGGTATATTTTTTTATCAAACAATATATCGATTTTACATTAATCACATAATCATGAAATATATTAATACAGTTATCTTTCATGCACATCTTTCACTCTCTCATTATTTCATTCATCAGTATAATTACATTGTTTAGGTTTTTTGATAGAGAGGGAGGAGGGAGGAGGGAGGGAAAAATAAAATAAAGAACAAAGCATTGGGCAGGAAAGAAGGGATAATGGGATGAAATAGAAAGAAGAGATTGTGAAGAATAAGAATTAAATGTAGATACATTGTATATTCTTATATGAAAAATAATGAAAACCCAATGAAAACATGAGTAAAGAAAAAAGAAAAAAAGAAGAAGAGAGAAAGAATGAGGAAAAGAAAAAAAGGAGCAAGAAGTTAGCTAGATATTTCATTTTTGATAGTGACAATTGAATTCAAAATTACTGCTCAACATCTTTTTTATTAGTGAAGCACCAGAAACAATATGCCACCTCTTCGGAGATTGCGTATTGCTAATGGAGATCTATCGGACTTGGATAAGTTAGCTAACGATCGGTAATTTAAAATTTATACAACAGTTGTGCCTGTTCATAAAACAGTCCCTTGAACTGAGGAGAGTGGACCACCTTATATTCGTTCATGCTGTTGCTTCTGTTCTGTTGTTTATATTGCTGTTGAAGTACTACGTGTATGTAATATTGTAAAATACCAATAAAGAATTGAATTGAAACTTTCACGTCAGTAGTGACAAATGAATGACCATTATCGTTATAATTGAATACCTATCTTTTTGCAGAACAGAAATAAATTTACACAGTATATGGATGCCGAAGGAAGTTTATGGTGTTTTTGAATGAAACATTCGAGTTTCGATACCGCTATACTAATTTTCGTCCGGAAACGGACAAACAAAATACAGAAATAAAATTGCTGGAAAAAATTTTTCATTTTATTTTGTATTAAAACCTTTACTTATAATTTGAAAGATGCCATTACGGAAAATAGTCCATTTTAATACAGTATCACACAGAGCAAATATTTGTCTCAGAAAAAGCTGATGTGTTTTCTGCTGAATTAGACTCTTTTTGGAAGTTTGAAGTAAGGCCAACATATAGCTTGAAAACTGGTTTGTTATATTTTATATAATAAAAAAATAAAATCATTAATATATGTAATTGTGTTATCTTGTATGCTCCAATAATGTAATAAATATAGAAAATTAACATGGATAAATGAATAACATAAAACGTTGAAAAGTGCTACGGATTCGCCTATTCTTAAAGTGAACAGTCGGGCAAGGATGACTAAAGTCGGTAAAAATGGTGTGAATGTATCCAGTATAATTTCTTATGGAATAGAAAAATAAACTTTCTCGTCAAAGTCTGTCTACGTAAGTAGAAATTAATTTAAAGTATACGAATGCTAAAATGTCCTCCCGGCTGACTAAGTCCGTGGTTACATTTCCACGCAGCCTCGCTTTCAATGCTTTCAACTTTTCTTTATTTCAATGGTCAGAACTTGGAAACGTAGGCAGAACTTGACCGTTGTATTAATATGTGAGAACTTTTGGAAGGCCAATGAACGCATTTAGACTGGTTTTCTTTGCCCGACTATTCACTTTAACATTTTCAGGCGAAAAGTTAAGGGGCATTAGACAGCAAATCCGTGATATTTTGTAAAATAATGTTGTGAGGTATACTTTTTATTGGTTTTTCTTACTGCAAATAAGTCAATCTTCATTGAAATTATAAAAAAAAAATCGATTTTTCTTGAGATCAATTAAGAAAAAAATGCAATTTTTCACAAAAATTGGGTCCGGATTTAATTTTTAATAATGATATTTCGTTTAATTGTGAAAAACCCAGCTTATTTGATATATTTATGAATTCTATATCACCTACCGAAGGTATGAACATGTTACGTGCATATTCTGTATATGTTAAGGGATGTTACACAGAGGAAATATTATTTATTTAAAAATCCTTAAAATCCGGAATCTTATGTCATTAGTACATATCTTAAAGCAACCCTGGAAGAAAAATTAACCCGTTGACAGATGATTTTTATGTGGTTTTTGTGATCAGGTTATACCTAAAAACAAAATATCAAAAAATAAACGAAATCCTTGAGAGGAAACCAGAAGGGACGGTCTACTTTAAATATTCCCTTTATTTCTTAAGAGCAAACCAAAGACAATTTGAAAGAAGAATCAGGGGAAATATTGTAAGATGATCAAAGTATAGTGTACGTACCTTTATATCTCTGATATATTTATAATAGCCGACTCAAGAAGCTATGATTTCATTACAATTATTGATAATAGATCAATGTTTAAGTAATTTCTATCACTTTGTCCTCCTACTATTGAAATTTAATTATATTATTATCTAAATTATTTTCTAAAATATTTTGAAATGAACTGAATCACACAATGTAACACTTTGTCATGCTATGGGACATTTTGATATATATATATCTACAAATATTTGATATTTCTATAAATAAAATTGTTTAAAAAATAATTTTGAAATGAAATGAATCATACAATAACTCAACTTTATTCTAGTTATTATTTTTAATAGAATGATATAATCTAATCTTATGCGTGATAAAAAAGGAAAAAAATAGTACAAATATAAATAAGTATAAATGAATTTTGATTAGGATTATAAAATATTTTTAGGCAACAACAGTCATGTCCGTGCACTGGAGATTATCAACCTTGGTAAGGATTTAGATACTGCCAGAGCGGCTGCTGTCAGCAAAAACAAAAATGCTGTTATTGCTGCCCTTCGGAATGTATTCTTTGCTGCTGTCAACGACTTACCCAACTCCACAGCAGTGAAGTTAAATGGACTTTGCATTGAACAGGTAGGTATTTCATTGAAATAGGAAATGGTTTTTTTTAATGCAAATTGAAATAAAATTTAAAAAAATATCATTAAATATATATAGTAAGATCTAAGATTCTTTAATTCTACATGCATGTTTATCAAAATAATTATAATCAGGCCTAGGTATAAAAATTTGAAACATTGCTTTCAATGTCCTGATCTAAAGATAACCATGGATTGTGTAGACTGCAATATAACATACATGTACATTTAAGTGATTATGATAATCATAATTATGTAACTGATTAGATTCATTATTTGAATTTCACAGGGCGTTGAGCAGTTACGAGATTTGCACCGGAACAACCATGCATCTTACACTCACAACCAGTCTGTAGAGAAGTTTCAGCCTTCCCTTGCTAAGGTCTTAGAGGATAGGTTAGTTGATAGGATTAGGAAGTCAGAGTTGTTCAGTATTATGATAGATGAATCTACAGATATCTCTGTGCATCAGAATCTTTTGGTATATATACGCATATTGGAGGAGAATAGTGGTAGGTGGATCCCAAAGTCATACTTTCTTGCAGTTAGGCAAATGTCTCAGGCTAATGCTGATGCAATCACTAGTGAGGTTCTTCAGGTGCTTAGGGAGAAAGGCTTAGATACTAGTAAGTTTGTTGGTATGGCTACAGATGGTGCTGCAGTAATTGTTGGTTGTAGGTCAGGTGTTGTCACTAGACTTAAGGAAGTGTGTCCAGGCCTACTTTCAGTTCACTGTAATGCTCACAGGTTGGCTCTTGGTTGTTGGTCATAGTAGGTTTAAACAGGTGTTTCATACTAGGTGGCTCAGTTTTGAGGGAAGTGTCCATGCTTTAGTTAGGAATTACTCTGCTATGCTGTCAGTGTTCCTTGAGGAAAATTCTGCCAAGTCTCTCAGTCTCCATAAGCCAGTTTCTAACTTCAAGTTTCTGTACTGTGCCCACTTCTTGTCTGATGTTCTGAAACATCTCTCTGTCCTTAGTAAGTGTTTTCAGAAGTCTGGGTTGAGTTTTCTGAGGTTGAACCACTCTTAACATCCACCATTTCTGTCTTAGAGGATCTTCGTGATTCAAAGTCTGGCCCAGTTTTGAAGGAGTTTCTCGCAGCTGTTTCCTAGTGAGCCTGTTCTAGGTGATGATGACACTTGCCAGTTTGAGTTCAAGGGACATACAATTAGGGATAGTGTAGGTCAGAGGAATGGGGCTGTCTCTGCTTGTGACCAGTTTGTCACTCACACTGTTAGTAGTTTGAGGGAGAGGTTTAGCGATAGGGCTGATTCTAGGGTCATGACTGCTATTTCTCAGGTTTTGAGTCCAGTTGCAGAGAAGAAAGTTGACTGTGAGGTTTTAAGTACTGTGGTTGAGTATTTTGGAAAGTGTGTTTTAGGAGATGCAAGTTGTTTAGAACAGGAGTTGATAGGATTTGAGGCTTACGTCAATGCACAGGTAGTTAGAGGCAGTCAGGGAGTCAAGTTAGTTTTTGATGTGGCACAGCTAAGCATTAGGTGCAATGACATTTTCCCAGTTGTAGCAGCTATGTGTAGGAGATTTCTGGTACTTCCGGTATCAACCGTCGACTGCGAGAGAGGATTCTCTAGACAGAACCTGATCAAGTCTTGCCTGAGGAACAGACTTAGTGCCAGATCACTGGACCACCTTCTCCGTCTCAGCATTGATGGAAAGGAAGGAGAAATGGACTACAATGCAGCATTCAGGCACTGGGCCACAGTAAAAGCTAGGAGGATTCTCAGTGAGTGACTGTGATAATTGAATTGGTGAAAATAGTGCTGTTGAACTATGTGATGATTGATAATGCAAAAGGAAAATAGGTGTGCTGTACATTGAAGGACTCTAGTGCATAAAATCTGTGGTTATTATTTTATCAATGAACTAAGTATTTCATGATGTACTGTTGAACAAAAGCATTATTTATAGTGATACTGATTAAAAACAGTTTCTTACTCAAGTATCTATCTATGAACTTTGAAGTGCATTGAGTGTTTTTTATAATCTTATAGGATCTGCATTTAAAATTCATTAATAACAACTGAACATGAACTACAATGCTAGGTAAATTTCTTTTAAAGGATGTTGATGTTTTTTAACTTATTGTTGTTGTTGTTGTTGAAACATATGTCAAATTTATAAAATAAAATGGAACTATATTCGGTGTTGATTTATATATATATATATATATACATGTATACACAATGTAATGTTGTAAATTCAGCATCTCATCGACGGATTATATGTTTCGTCCGATCATCCAAGAAACCTGAAAAGTGTTAAAAAATATTGGCTCCAAAATAAATAATTTGGCGAATAAATATTTATGTTGGCGAAAATTTTGGCGCCAGAATTCCAAATGCTGGTGTGAACCCTGTCAATATATAGCACTGACGGAAAAAATCCTTGTTAGATTACACATACATAATTCACAGTATGTACAATGTAATTTACCTAGAGGCTTACTGAATAAGTACAAATGTATCAATGCTTAGCTACAATGTATAAAATAAATAGATTCTATACCTTTCCCAGGCTTTTTATTTATTTTTTCTTTCTTTGAAATGAAAATGTAAAACGATATTAAAGTGAATAGTCGGGCGAGGAAACCAGTCTAAATGCGTTCATTGGCCTTCCAAATGTTCTCACATATTAATACGACGGCCAAGTTCTGCTTACAAATGTACGTTTCCCACTTCTGACCATTAAAGTTGTATGATCTATCACTTTCGCACTTTTTGTCGTAATGAAAACAGTTTAAGTGTTACACATATTTTTCGCCGACTGTCTGAGTTTAAAACTTTCTAATTTTAACACTTTTTATAAAGTTACAGCACTGGAAGTATTTTTAATTATAAATGTAAAAAATCTTTTTAACGTGTACACGTGGAAAATTAGTCCGTTAAACCTGCCTATATTATTAGGCTTTTTTTTATTTTTTTGCCTAATATAGGAAAAAAAAAAAAAAAAGCCTAATAATATAGGCAGGTTTAGCGGACTAGTGGAAAATAGGCTCGAAAGATGCCGAATCATTCCGACTCTTCCGAACGTCGTCGCGACAATCTCGAAGTAACACGAGAGTTGTAAAACCAAGAGAAAATGTCAACAATTTTTCATAAACAAAATATGTGGTCGACCTCAGCAAACTGGATTTACAAAGAAATTAATTCTCGCTCATTACAATATTTGATACACACAAAATTGTTTCAAATACTCGCTCTGTGGACATGTATACATGTACCAGCATGATTTGCTCATTTTAGCCAGAAGGAAAACGTAAACAAACACATGTGCGCTTACGCTAGTTACCTGAATCACCACGTGCAGGTCGTGAGGACGTCAGTCACGTGATACTATTCGGAACTCCGACAAAATCCGAAGGTACTGAACATGGCGGTAATTGAAGGCGCTTTATATTCAAAACCAGGAATATATGATCGCTAGATTTCGGCTCTCTTACAGGCTGACATATGGTTTTGGGGAGCTTAATCATTAAGTTACATGTCCATGTTCAAATATCAAATATTAAAGCGACATATCGTTCCAATGAAAATTACCAGAAATACAACTTTAAAGTAAAGGAAAGTTGAAAGCATTGAAAGCGAGGCTGCGTGTAAATGTAACCACGGACATAGTCAGCCGAGAGGACGTTTTAGGATTCCTATACTTTAAATTAATTTCTTCGTACGCAGACAGATTTTGGCGAGAGATTTTATTTTTCTATTTGATAAGAAATTATACTGGATACATTCACACCATTTTTACCGACTTTAGCCATCCTTGCCCGACTGTTCACTTTAAAAATTCTGCAGAGTTGTCAAAGTTATTCGATTTGCGTTACGTGTACATGTATCATCATCTTCTGGACAATTTAATTCAAATAAATCAGTCGAATCACCACCCACTGCACCAGACGATAACTTATTGAACAGCGACATGAATCTTCACTGTTACTATCGATAGAATTTTTCTTATTTTCTTGTTAAGTTTAAGAAAATTTTATTTCTATTTTTGGCGGAAAGTTAGATCTAGCGGGCCTTTAAAATCATAAATAATTTTACAAACGATACACGGCCCTAATTTACGAACAAGTTTGTGCACCAGTATAAAATCATAAACCAAAACCGAAACTAGTTTATTTAAATATTGTACGTTTGTATTAAAAAGACTAGAGGATTTCCGAATGAACCCTTTCAACTTCCGTCTACTTTCGTTATAGCTGCGTTCATCACGCGTGTTTGTATTAACTATATAATAACTGACCACTAGAGTGACTACAGAAGAAATGAAGAGAAAGGGCGACATACTGTTACAGTCAGAACCATTTGTACACGTATTGTCACATAAACAGAGAGGCAGAAGGTGTGATTCATGCTTCAAAAGGTAGGTGCATTCAATGGCCCCGACAACATCCATGGCAGAATATTGAAAGAACTCAAAGACATCACAGCTCCAATCCTTACAAAAATATTTACATGCTCACTCACCACAGGAACACTTCCCCACTACTGGAAACACGCAAATGTCAATCCCATTTACAAAAAAGGCGACAAATACAATCCCGCAAACTACAGACCAATATCACTCACATGCATCACATGCAAATTAATGGAACATATAATCACCAGCGCCACCATGTCACATCTGGAAAACAACAACATACTTTACGACAAACAACACAGCTTTAGACCTTCCAGATCGTGCGAAACCCAACTGGCCACGTTCATACACGACCTCACACAAAACCACAACAACAACACGCAGACAGACATCATAATCATGGACTTTGCAAAAGCCTTTGACAAAGTACCACACAAACGCCTTCAGTACAAACTCAAATACTACGGCATCACAGGTAACACACATGCATGGATAACAGATTTTCTTTCACATCGCACCCAGACAGTAATACTCGAGGGCAAACACTCACACAAAATACCAGTAACATCCGGAGTCCCTCAAGGAACCTGTCTGGGCCCCATACTTTTCTTAATATATATATATCAACGACCTACATGAATACATGAAACACAGCACCCTTAGACTTTTCGCAGACGATAGTATCATTTACAAGACCATACATAAACAAGAAGACACACAGAAACTACAACACGACCTTGACAATGCAGGACAATGGGAACACGACTGGCTAATGCAATTTCACCCCGACAAGTGCAACGTCATCTCCACTACCACCAAACGCAACAAAATCCACCACAACTACACTCTCCATAACCACTCACTTGAACACGTCAAACACAGTAAATACTTAGGCCTCACACTGCAAAACAACCTCCAATGGGACAAACACATAAACAACATCACCGCAAATGCAAACAGAACACTAGGTTTCCTAAAACGAAACCTCACAATCAATTCACCACACATTAAAGAACACGCATATAAAGCACTTGTTAGACCCAAACTAGAGTACTGCTCCTCTATCTGGGACCCACACAATACTGGCCAAATACAACAAATAGAAAAAACTCAACGCAGAGCAGCAAGATATGTACAAAACAGGTATCATAACACTTCTTCAGTCTCAGACATGTTATACACACTCCAATGGCCAACACTACAAACACGCCGTCTACAATCACGACTCATCCTCCTATACAAAATCACACACCATCTCGTTGCCATCAACCCAGAACAATACCTAACACCTGTAGACACCCGCACTAGACACACACATCCCTATGCATACAGACACATCGCCGCCACAAAGGATACATTTAAGTACTCCTTTTTCCCACACACCATCACATACTGGAATCTCCTCCCTGTGGCAACAGTACAAAACACTACACTGGAGGGCTTCAAGGCAAACATAAACCACGTAGCCCTTGAAGCCCCCACTCACAAATAAACACCTCATTTTTTATCATGATTTTAACCTATCTACTTTTATCTATTCCAGCACAAAACAAAAAAAAAAAAAAAAAAAAAAAAAAAAGCACTGTATATAACCCCTTCCCCCACGCCACTGAGCCAATCACTCACCTAAAATCGCCACTATTGACGGCTGGTGACTCACCAAAGAAGAATGTACATGTATATGCACAGGCGTCTGCGTCTGGTTTTGGAAAAAATAAAGTTCATATAGTAGGGTTAGGATATTTTATTTTTCCAACACCAGACGCAGACGCCTGTGGTATATGTACTTGAATGTATATGTACATGTACATTGTATATATGTGTCATGTGCATACATACATTTGTATGTCTTATACAGTGAAATATGTAGTGAAACAGGGTTTGGTCGAGTTGTCTCAATTATCGGAATGCCGCTGGTATTCGGGATACCTCGGGTATCTGTGTGCGTCCGATAGGTAGTTGACAAATCTCGCCAGTCTTGAATCCAGCACCAGCCAGTAAACACGTGAATTACGTATATATTTAGTATTGACATTGACTATGACTTGTATTGACTGTAGATGATATGTATGTTTATGCCTGTACTCGCCAAGAGCCACAGTTCCTGGTGAGTATACTTTTATTATCAGTGACCGTGTAGTTTCATGTGTGGCATTGCACGAAGTTTTACAACAAATAGTACAGTATACAGCTAAGTTGTAATCACATACATACATGTCCATTGTACGTAAAGTGGTTATTCCGTACCAAATAGTTTAAATAATCAGTTGGCTATAATTACCTTTGACCACAGCCTATGTAGGCTATAGTTCATGTAACTCAGAATAAAAGATTTGAAAGTTCGGCCAATACACTTGTCCTTAAAAATGGTGGTAGCACCTGTGCCTTAGACTTAAAAGAATCCTCAATAACCTCCAGAATGCACATTTCAAAAACAATCTCGACTAACCAAGGGCAACAACTCTTCCTGTCATACATGCATCTTTACATATGATGTTACATACATGTAAATATATGTTACGTGTGTAAGATGAAATAGTATTTTTGTACTTAATACTTTAAAAGATAAGACATGCAGTACCTTAATGTTCAATAGATATATTTTAATGATACATACAAGTTACAATTAATGTGAACACTCCAGTAAAGGTAATCAGTTACCATTTGTTTCCAGTGGTGAGAATCTCAAGAGATGTACCATGTGTAAGGTAGTGCGCTATTGCAATGCCATGTGCCAGGTAGGTAAAACTATTGATGAATCAATTATTTCTGAGTTAAGTTTAAGTTTATTTTAAAAAACTACAAATGACATGTACATATAAGTGATTATAATGTTTGAATATAATGTATTGATGGTACATGTTCGTAACTAAAATTGAAAAAGTGAATAATAATATAGAGGGGATGGGAAGCAGCGATATTAACACACAAAACCTCATGCTACACAAGCTGATGGCATTATACGATGATGTTTGTACAATTTTCTGTATAGATTGTCCGATATGATAAACCAGCTAAACAAAAGCACCTTAACCACCTTTCTTTTAACTGATTACAGAAAGAGGATTGGACTTCCCACAAGGGGGAATGTCCTTGTCTGAAGAGAGTTTTTCCTGATGTTCCTCTGGACAGTGTATGGTTGATGTTAAAACTCGTCCTCAAACAAAAGGTAGGACAAACCAACTGAGTTTGATAAGTTAAAGAGTTAACATGTTATTCTATTACTGTGGAATCCTCTTAATGTCATATTTCATTTGTCTTACAAAATATGATATTAAGAGGAATGTAACATTAACACTTGGAAGCATTTATTGGTCATTTTAGTGCTTCAAAACAGGTGATGGTACCATGATATGTCATCAAAAGTTGTTTGAAATTAATAACATAGATATTTGCTGTTAATTTTATGAATAATTCTCTCTCTTTCCATTAGTTTACAGAAGATAGTATTTGCTGTAGACAAAATATATAACTGTTAAAACCACATACATATTCAATGTAATTGCTTTACCTGTGTTTTAAACTGTGTTTTGAAAGTAGGTTGGTAAAAGTGATATTAAGCTTTTGTAGTGTAAAAGAATACAAAAAATATGGTAGGTGTGTCAAGAAAATGTGATTTTGATTGGATCTGTTTGTTTTTTTTCATTAGGCAGGTGACAATGGACAATCTATCAAAAATGATATTGGGTGGAGAAATTTCTCTGATTTCAAATCCCGTGAGTAAATCTTACTGCATTTAAATAATATATAATGTTCTAAAAGGTATCATTCCATGATTCAGTTTCACTTATCATTTGATCTGAGCTGTGTATCTCTTAAATATTTCCTCTATGTGGATGTATGTGTAAGGGAAGTAACTCTTATATACCGTATCTATGTTTGTCTACATATTACCTGTACAAGGTCAGTAACGTTTACTTCAAAAATGACTTTTACTTGTAGTTTTTTAATAAGTTTCCATTTACGTTTTACCTTGCAGATTCTGAAGAAATCAAATGTGACCAAAACAGGACAGAACAACTATCTAAGATTGTTTTCACGTTGAGGAAACTGCTCGGAGACTCCAGCCTTCCTCCCGGAGACAAGTTAATGGAAACGTTTGGGAAGGTAAGTGCCTGGTGTTGAATATTGTTTTTATCAGTTGTTATTGTTACTGTCCATCCATACTGTCAGTTAGTGGTATAAACACATGATAACAAAGAATAGTATTACAAAACTTTGTTAAAATTATTTTTATATTAATCGAGCTGTTTTATATAATGCTACTATAATATTAGTCTCTAATCAAATTAATGATGACTTTAAAGTGTACCTTCTCGTTAACTAATGATTTACAGATGGTGATAAACAGCTTTACTGTTTGTGATGGGGAATTGCAGCCTATAGGAGTGGCTATTTACCTCAGGTAGGTAGTCTGCTGTTTGATACAGCAAATCAAAGATATATTCAGAATATGGCTTACATGTATTTCCACAAAAAAAATCCCATGAATTTGTACAGATTCACCATTCATGACATCATACAGTTAAAGTATGAAGTAGAGGGATATAGCAAGTTTTTGGTTTCCCGAGACTTGTCTATTTCCTGAGGTTCCGCCTGGGGTAATAGGCAAGTTCAAGGGAAACCAGAAATTTGCTTTATCACTCAACCCCATGCTTTAGCTGTTTTAATATAACGATGGATACATACAAAGCAATGATTATACATTGTACTTAAAATTAATTTCTCTCAAATATAATCAAATATCAGTCTGTTAGAAGATAGTAAGTTACATCGACCCAAGTGAAAACATCTGGTTTGTCAGCGTTCATCAAGCCTCATACTGACTATAAGCAAAAAAGTTTTTCTTCACATGTGTGAAGTTATTCCCATCTTATTTATCAAGTATATACTGTTATTATCTTCTACAAGTATTGCTTTGTCATTATATTTGCCTTTTGTAAAATTAATGATAATAAGTTAAAAACTATTTAGTGTTCAAATTATCATTCTTCAGAGAGAACATTTAGTGTGGGTGACTGAAAAATGCCATTGTTATTTTATGTTTTCACATGCAATATAAATCACTGTTTACATTAAAAATTGTTGAGCAACGTGGGTTTCTATTTTTTTATTTTTTTTTATTTTAGTTAAAATCTTATGACATATAATTATGTTTTTTTTCATATTTTGGAGTTGTGTTAATGAAATGACATATACATGTACATGTACATGTATGTTGCATGTATCAACAACAAGGTACCAAAAAACAATAAAACATCATCAATTCATATCAGGACTCTTTATTAAATTTAAAAACAATATTTGATACAATTTGATGGTTGAAATACAAAGCAAAATTGAATAAAATTTAATAACTTTTAATTTACTTTAAAAAAGAAACCAAAAACACACACCAATCATACCACAGTGTAACCAGCCCTTGCTTAATCTGAATCCTTTTATATTCCACCTTGAATACAGGACATTGCCCTTTGTAATATAGAGTAATTAAAACCTGTGTAATACAGAAATCTTTCTATACCGGCTGGATATGCTGGTCAGGAAGACATTTTGTTTGAACAAGTTACACCGTACAAAGGTTCCCATCAATTTGATGTAAAATATAAATTAAGCACCACTGCATGAATAAATGAAGACTTGACAGTACCGTAAATTGATTACTAGCATAAAATATGTAGATTATGTAGAAAATAATTGGATATGCATGTTTTTAAAAAGCTATATATATGCTTAAAACAAATTTGAATGCTGCCTGCTGTACCCAGAAACATATTACATATGTACTTATAATGTCACCATAACAATCAATGATCTATTAAGTTACTTACCGTTGCACAATATGGTAAAAACACATTCTTTTTACTAAGCTAATGTATATTTTATAAGAAGAAATAAATAAAAACAAATTTAAATGTTCTCAATGAGTTCAATCTTGAGTCAGACATCCTTGCAAAGGGAGTTATATATGGTAAATATTCTAAAAAGTTAAACAAACTTTTGAAAGTTCATGTTAATATTTCAATAGCCCTTTTTAAGCTCATCTAGTCAAAACCCCAAAATCCAGGTGGGAAAAAGAACATAAATATTTTGTAATTAGGGTCAGAAAATATCCTGTTTTGAAATGTTCACTAATTGTCACTGAATATGGATTGTCCTGGTAGGCCATAGAAAGTGCCATGCCAATTTCTTAGGTTATAATATACCATGAAAAATTGGTACAGGCCCTATATAGGACTCATTGTCTATAATATTTTGTTCAAAATTTACTCTATATAATTGAAAAAATTTATAACAAAAATATACAATGTTTTTTGTGAACGTATTCAGAAATTGGTCGTATAGGCTATAGCAAATCTTTGTTTATCAATTAAGTTCAAATATTGAATTAGTCAAAATTAACATCTGAACAAACTTCATATATTGAGTGAGAGGATATTAAAAGGATTGACAAGCATCTTTTATATTTTAATGTTTGACTCATTTCCAGTCCCTCATTGCTTGATCACAGTTGTGAGCCTAATGCTGTAGTTACGTTCCAAGGCACCAAACTGACAGTTAGGGCCATTAAGGATATACCAGACCCATCGCCAGCTAATGTGAGTTATAGAACAACAGTACCTTTTTACGGTAAAACTTGGTTTTACCAGTATTGGGATCGCAATTCCGGAACTAGCTTTTTACCCCCCGGCTGGTGTAGTGAAGAATAAACTGAATAACCACACATTTGTGGTATATGTAGTTGTAATTTGCACCCAGATACAATATAAACTAGTTTAGAATCATTCTGTAAACTTATTCAGTAGCATCAATATCATTTTAAGTGGATTGCGAAGAAAATAAGAAAATATAGTGAACTGCCTTTCATTATTAATTTAATGATATTCACAAGAAATACAATAGGAACAAGTGGTGTCGTGGTAAGTCCTGAGCTTTCTACGCGGACGGCCCGGGTTCAATCCTTACCGTCGGCAGATTATTTTTATTTTTTTTATTTTATATTTATTTTTGTTGTTAATTCACCATGCTTGAAAATATTCTTTTATTTTGTCTTTATATTTATTTTTGTTTTATTTTATTTTTATTTTCCAAAAGTTAATTCCAAACATAGACATGTATAGCATATACACTAAGTTACGAACATCCCACTATTACGGCCACTTATTTTCAGTTCCGATTTTTTTTCTCTTCAGAAATACAATCACACCGCTATTCCGTTTTACGACCAATTTTCATAGTCCCAACGACCACTAAATTAACACTAATTGACCCTTTGATTATGACCACAGGCACATGTGACTTCACACCTCGCTGTGCCTCACCTTCCCGCACGCAGCAACCCGTGAACAACTACCCGCAGGTACATCAGTCAGTCTTTTGTTTCCGTCGACCTAATTATCAGATTATCTACCTGTACTAGGAGAGTGTTAATCGCCATCAATTTCAATTTCTTTATTAGTTTAAGCTTTACAACTTATTTAACAACCATCATTTGCATACTTGTGACTGGCAGTTGACGTGATCGAAACCACAAGTAATGCAACGTTCTTTCGATAGCCCTGGTGGCGAGATCGAACGATTTAGGCAGTTCTTTCTCATACGTGTAACGCCAATGGAATTAAAATTCTTTAATGTATGAGATATATTGATCTTATTTCAGATATTTATGAAGTACCGTACGTCAATCATCTCATTTCAATAGATGTGTCATCTATTTTGTTGCGGTAAACAATCGGTGTTTTGCATTAGTTAAAAGTACGCTTGACTATTGCACAGTAGTCTTTCAAACACTTTACCGATTGTGATCGTAAGTTATTATTTGACCAATCATTGCACATGGCGGGATAATTAAAATCGATTTACGTAAATATTAATAATAATTTACACAGATCAATACCAATTTTAAAACACATAGATTCTCATTTACCTCAGGTGATACTATGTGATAATTAAACCAGAGACATAGATAATTTAATAACTATCTAAATCTCTGATTAAACTAACGATATGTATTTGAATTATAATTAAAACATAATAGAAAGTAATGTCTAGAAAAAGTATTTTCATTTAGATTGTCAACAATTACTTCAGTGAAATTCAGTTTAAGATTTAAATAAGCACACACCATTAACTTTATTTAATGAAAAAAATATGTCTATGCTCTAGAAATAAATGGTATAGTCATTATATGTCCCTAATTTATCAAACTTTAAAAAATATTTGTAAATTATTGGTTTTGATTAGATACGCATGCATTAAAATATGATATGATTAAAATTCTAATGGCCGACAAAACTGATTGATCAAATATAGTAATTTGCAAATTTATCTTAACCAAAATATATCAAACTGGTTTTTTCCCCACACGTACATGTACATACTCAGCATGCTATGTTATGTTTCTTATGTTTTTTTTATATAAATGTAATGTATATGTCATGTCAAGTTTATGTTGATGTCCCATGTATTTGTAAATGTGTTAAATGCAAAAAATTGAACAAAAAATTAAAAAAAATATATATATAATATACATTTATATATACATGTATATTGCATTTTTCATAAAATTTCAATTTTGAAACAAAAATACAGTACATATATTATGTACCGGTCAGCTAGGATACAGAGTTTCTGTTCTTGATCGTCATGATCATAGAAGAAACCTGGTCCACCTCAGAATTAAGACCACCTCGCTATTAAGACCACTTTTACTCAGACCACTGGGTGGTTTTAATAGATAGGTTTTAATGTAAATACTGTTATACATATTCTCAACACATGTTATATAATGTTTCTGACGTCCCTTGCTCATACACATTTTCATTTACAGCGGTTCGGAGCGGTAGGGAGCTGGGTATTCGAGAAAAATATTTCAAAGATTAAAGGATAGATAACCACCCCATATATACATCTCTTCGTATCTGTAGCAGTGTGCAGCCAAGCGTGAAGGTGTGATACATTGATCATGACCACATCAAAACAATAAGCAGTGATCTAGAGTTGGCTGTTCTATTGTTTAGAGGAATAAGTGTCATTTTATAACGAAATCTTATCGTTTGGTTGTTTATGCAAATTAAATGAAAAAATTCGGAGGTGTTTAAAATATAACTGAAATTGTAAATACATGTACGTACTATTCTGTACTATGGCAAATGTTACTTATATAATTTGTAACACAATGTTTTTTTTCGGAGTAGATTATCATGTCAAAGTAAAATTGCTGAGTGAATCTGCTATAATATATATTGAAACCACTGAAGCTTATAATTTTCGTTACTGTAAAGGAAATTTTAGAAATATCAACCCATTTCAAATGATTCGACTGAACTAATTAAGTCTTCCCATCTTCTCCTCCCGGTAGGAATATGTTATTTTTTCATTACATTGTACAGATCAATATGAAATATTTAATGTAAGTAGGAAACAAATTTGACATATTTCAGAGTCAGCCTAATTCAGGTATTCTCTGATAGCAGATAATAAAACCGTGATATTCCACAAAATTAGTACTAATCTGATAGATTTGTATCAATTCATCAAAACAGTAAAAAGTAAGCGTGTCACTATCCTTCATTAAATCAAATACTACAATTATGTTTTTCTTGAACCAAGCCTTATAAGAACAGTTTTTCTACCAATATTCATATTTCAAAGTAAATTATCATGTTCAAGCCTTATGAAAACAGTTTTGGAAACCAATAGTCAAATTTCAAAGTAAATTATCATGTCAAAGTAAAATTTCTGAGTGAATTTGCGATCCGAATTTTGGACCTATCCTTGCTCCAAATTTTGCTGAACAACTTTCCATAATATTTAATAAGAAGATATTTACAAATTGTAGTTAGAAAAGGACACTGATGACAATATCTGTCATTTAGGTAACTCGTGCCGTTACCGTTTGTTAGAATATATGTTGTAATGTACTACAAACTTGATAGATATAGAGAAAAAATATTAACATGTTTTGACAAAAAATATCCTTCGTGCCATTTACATGTCGTTTAGTTAATTAACTCAGGTTATTTAGTTTTATAGTTAATATATATACATTCATGTACTTGAAACTTGATAAAGCATATACCGGTAAAACAGCTGATAGATTTTTTTTCTCTCTTTCCCTCTCTTTCCCCTCTTTCCCCCTGATATGTTGCCAAAGTAGTATTAGTGAAGTTATGAAGCATGAAAGTCATCCTTTATGACAATATACGTTAGTTTTATATGTTACACGGTCTGACAACCATTAATTTTTGTAGTTATAGATAGTATGGTGTTCTTAAACTTGCTAGATACATTTTTGTTAAAAAGGAAATCCTTGATGTCATTCATATTAGTCATTAAAGGTCAAATACGTGTACGGTATTGCTTAAACAGTATATGAGATTTTATATAAATAAACCAGTAAGTTTTTTCTTGATATCTGAAGAATGCCTGTTTAGTTTTTAACAAAAAAAATCAATTTAATTTGACATTACAAGTCACCATAATGCTGAAACTTTTCTTTATATAAACTTGACAACATAAATACTTCCTCTTTGATTGAAGGTTCTGCACTGAAATGCATTATGATGTATTTAGAATAACTGGACCTGTACAAAATGTGAGAAAATAAATCAATGTGATAAATTATTACGAACCAAATAATAAACAATTATTTGTACATAGTTTTTTTTTCAGCCTTAGTTTAAGTCCCTGTTTTCTTTGGATCGTTTTTCCAATTTGCAGTTATACTGATATAATATAACCATTGACTTATCAATCTTTAACACTCGAATCAACTCCTATCATCCAGAAGTTTTACCGCAATTAGTTTTCAGTACATAATATGCCCTATTCGAAGTAAAAATAATTTGTTTTGCCTTATGACTATCCATGTTTAAATCAAATCCCATATTTAGTAAATGACATTAATAATTCAAGATTATAATTTAATGAATCAATAAACTCATTTTCAGATGAATAATAACAGAATGGATTTGAAAATTTTTGATTTTATGTGCTGTAGGCAAGAGAATTTTTAAGACATTATTTACTAAACGGATAAAATTTCATTAACGTTATACAAAATAATTTACATTTGACATTGTGTATAAGCTTGCCTAAGATCAACTTTTTAGCAATAATTTTGAATTTTGCAAATGAAATTAACTGAAACCCATAGAACAAATTTAAAATTGAAAAACAATTATAGTAAACAGAACCTTGCTTCAAAGATTGGGTTAAAATATGATCACAATTTAGTGTGATCTAGAAGGAAATTTGGACTGATTTCTTCTCCCAAAGATATAAGCCATTTATAATATTAAAGTTCAATCATGATAGGTTTTCAAACATTAAATGTAAACTAATTGTTGGTTTGTTGTTGTAGAAATATGTTCATACTAGATCCTCCAATAATAAAATCTAAGAATTTGCAATAAAATGTGGTTAACATGATTCTTTTCAGTTTAAAAGGTTTTGGACATTGAACAATTTATACAAATTAGTAATTGATAAGATGAAAATTACTTGTATTACATGCAACATTCTGTAGTCAATTGGAAAAAAAACGTGGATTTTTAATTGTATACATTTTTAATGGAATGTAATTATGAATTAATATGGACTGCCATATGCCTACATTTTAATTTAGAAAAATACACTATAATTTCCTTTAAAATACATGTCTTTACAACCTTTCATTTACAATAGTATTAAACAAATATAGAAATGGACAAAGTAAATGTATATGAATTTAGTCTCAGCTAATTTGCATTTTGTTATAATTTAATTTTGTAAATTACAATTAAATTTAAATGATTTTTAAAGTAGAATATACCAATTGATTGTAAATAGATAATTAATTTTAATTGAGATGTATTTAATATAAGCAAAACAATCAGTAATTTTATTGCCAAAATTTAATCATGTAAAAGGACAATTTGTCCACCATATTACTATTTAACAGACAGATTCCTTTTTTGACTACAAATGTACTGCAAATAAATACAAATTTTAAAGGTTTTACATGTAGGATTTCGTGTATTAAATATTTATATTATATAAAGTTTTAAAAATATCAACGTTACGTTTTTTAAAAATGAAAGCAATATTATGTTCAATTGTTAAATTGTTACCACAAGTGTTTTCCCAATTATTTATATTCCAATTATGGTATTTCCCCACCTACATTAATCAATATGTTTTTATTACAAAACCCTAACCATTGGATATGTCTGGGAAAGTTTTTAAAAAATTTAAACATAAAATTTTTACATTCTGTAAGATTGACAATCCAATTACCATTAATTAGGGATAAAACCTATCATTCGTATTTTTTCGATACGACTGTAAGACATATCATGTCTAAAATATTTTATTAAAAGTAAATTTTATATGTGAAAGTAAACGAGAACAAACGATTCATCAAATTCACATGTAAGAATAATTTACTTTGATAGTTTATGACTAAAAATATTCAATGTTCATAATGAACTTTTCCAATTTCAGATTAAGAAAGTTTTTCCAAAGTAAACATATTAATTAAATATCTCTAAATGAGTGAAAGTTCGATTTCATCCAAACATTTTTACTTTAACATGCCTTAAAAAATGTTTATTTTATATTAAGGTAGCAAATAAACAATTGATCTTTGAATGAAATCTACTAAAAATATGCAAATAAAGAAAGCTTATTTAAATTTGCTTTTCTAATATGAACGTTTTCACCATAATTTAAGAAAAACAATCCAAATGTAAAATATTTAACTAAAATAGCATTATTTGAAAATTGTTTTTTCTCACATCAAGTACTATATTTTGAAACTTGACTTGTATTTTGCCAATGTGAGGAAATGAACATAACGTTAATTATTACCTTTGCGAACAAATCTGAAATCCCCAATTACATCCAAACATCCATCAAAAAACACTAAATTATTAAGCTCATATCATGTAACCAGATGAGTTAAATAGTTCCATAACTGTAAATTTGATCATGATACATCTCATATGTTAATCATATAATATTTAAATTTAAACATAATTAATGATATTAAAACTTTGCATTATTCATGTTAAATTCAAATCAAAGATCCTAATTAGACATTTTGTACCTTGACCTGAGAAATACCGATGGTGTTACAATGTTGAAATTTATAATTAATCTAATGACATGTTTATCAAATTCAAAATTATGAAAGTCGTTTACAATGAAATTGTTATAATTTTTCTAAATAGAAAAGTTAAAATGTAAGATGTACTATGAAATACAGTTAGTTATCATCATATCTGATTTATGTTCATATTGGCATTAGTACTCAAATAATGGTAATTAAATACATAAAAGTCAAACACATACTCTATGCTTGAAAACTCGTTCCATTTAAAACATTGCATTTTATCCATGTAATACAATGGTAAATTGGGTCAAAATTATTGAATAGTTCAAAAAAGAATTGGCTCGCAACATTGTATGAAAAATGTGTCAGGATCTTTATTTTCTAAGCCAAATTGATGGTTCAGAAACGTAGTAAGATGTTCAAAATGATTTACTAGAATCCAAAAGTTTGACTATTTTAAAGCAGCTCTTGTATAGATATAGTTCACTGTCAAATATTATGGAATAAAAAACTTTATTAAAATAATGGCCTTAGGAAGCCTGAAATATGGATGTAAATGTATTCTGAGTATCTTACTGAAAAGCAGTTAAAATTAAATACGTTTCATTATTCAATGAATGTTTAAATTTTGTAATTCAAATTCAATTAAGTTCCTCGAAATTGTATTGAATAAACCTTATGAACGAAAATACAAGTTACTTCTATCGATTTGGTTATGAATAAATTTAATAAAGTGAACATTGCAAGTCCAATTAACATTAACGATTCAATGGTTGAAAAAAAAAAAGTGTTTGATGTTTAGAAATTTAAAGAACCAATAAGTCATAATTTAAGTGATCTGCTTTTTTAGTACAATTTACAACATGAATTGACACTATCCAAATTCAAACAGTCGCAAATAAAAAATTTAAATTGATGTAAAAATGAAAAAGGTCTCGGTTTCATGCTCAACAAAATTTAAATTTCAAATTTCAATCCATTCTAATTGTCAAAAAATGTGGATTATAGTCATTGGTTACAATTTATCTTAAACATGACTTATCCATAAATTGTAAATGTACATAAAATTTGCCATCAAATGCCCCAGTCAATCTCTACCAGTGCAAGTCATATAGGCACTGTAATTGAAAAAACACCTAATCAGATTACACAAACATTTTGAAACTCATATTCTCTGAATCAAATTCCATGACAAATTGTATCCCATTGTAAAAATTTCCACTAGTATAGTTAGATTCTCAATACAGAAGTTGCCTAAATAAATCATTCAAATGCACAAGTATCATCTAACTTATCTGGTAACGGAAATAGTTTAACAGTACATATCATAGAACACTTGTGTAAATTTAACAAGCTTGATTGCAGGCTCCAAAAATATAGTTTTTGACAGATTAAAAAATCATCCTGTATTGCGAAGTAAGATTAAAAAAGCTCAACGTTTTTGTTGAATGACAACGATTCTTCATGAATTTCAATTAATCAAAGTAATTAGTTCTGAAAACCATATGTTCAGCATTATTCAGCCATCCTTTATGGTAATATGTTTTAGGCATGACAGTTTCATTGACGAAGAACGTGACTTCTTACAATTGTTTTGTCATTTTGAAATCAGTTTAAATCATAACGGTATGTGTATCGTGTGAAACTGCAAGAGGTAAAGTCACAGATGGCATGTTATGCAATTCAATCAGTTTGAAATATTACGGTGTAATTTGCATTTTGCTTTGTGCAATTTTAGTGGTTTAGGTAATCAGAATGGCATAAAAGGCAAAACTTGAGTGGTTGATAGCTCAAAGTGTATCTCTTGATACGGAAGAACCTCGTGATCAGAAGGAGTGTCCACATTGTGTACGTTTCAATTGGACAAGTTCCAATGTTTCCTACATTGCACATTGGTGATTCCATAACGTGCAAATTGTCAATAGGTCGTAGACAGGAGAATCGAAAATTTAGAATTTATTGTTTTCGTTAGAGGAAGAACTTCTATTAAATTGGTAATCAAATTCGTCCCAACTTAATTAAATTGAACGGTAGTTCAACTGTCAAATTTTGACAATTACAGATCCATTCTGTTGGCTGCCGGTTAGGCATTTCAAATCTGAATTTCAGGTATAGTTTTTATATCACAAACGGACAAATTCAATCATAAAGTTGGATTACAATTAATATAGTGAGTTGGAACTTCATTATATATTAGCTCTTATTGTATGCAAGGCTAATCAAAGAGGAGTTTATTCCATATTGTAACTTTTATAAGGACAATATAATGACAGCTTCAATAATATTACATCATTGTACTATTTATAGTTGAATTACACATCTCTAAAAGTTCCGACATTAACTGATAATGTCATATACGCCGTGTGGATATGCATTTTAGTTAGTATATAACACTATCACAGTAAGTTAACAGTCCTAATTTGATTTGTCTTCAGAATAAATCATCTGTTCAAGCATCTCTTATATTTTGATAGGTTATAAATCGACTGTTTCCGATACTCATTTGACTAAATATTACCAGTATCATCAACACTGAGAAATATTGTGTCACGATTATCAACATATATGCTTTCAGACAACATCCATTCAATATATTGGTAACAATTGGATAATTAGTTCGCATTTAGGATGATATTGTCCAGTGAATCTACGTTTGGTAAATATACACTGTCGTTACATCCTCAGAATTCGCAAGTGGAAACTATTCATCTGTGTTAAATCCTCGATATTCCAGTGGATAAATGTCGTTTTTCAATTGACGAATCGCATCCAAATGCTGATATTCCAGTGGTTGTTCACTGTAAGAAGCAATTAGGGGTTAGCTACATGTCGTTGACATCCTCAATGAAGATATGGTAACTTAAGCCTCTTGTTTATCGTCATTTTTCATATGATCAGTGGTAATAACTGTCGTCACAGTGAACGATTAGTACATTACACTATCTTACTGTCGGCCAATGTAAATGATGTTGAGATATTCCAGTGGTTACAATACTGTCCTCCATTTTGAATATTGGTCATACTGTATTATCACTGACGGGCCCTAAGTACTTATGTTACTATTTATTACAATGTATTGAGTAACCTATTTTAATATTTTCATCAGTTTTTTATACCTTAAAATCCATCGTTGTTCAAAGACTTTAATTTGTTACTTAAGTGTCAATTACATCCAGAATGGATATTTCCATTAAGTATACTTCATGGTTATCCAATAATTCATATACCTGTTAATTTGCGTTTACTATTACACGATATTTGCAGGGGATAACGCTGGTCAGTAAAATGTTTATTCCTCAAGATTTCCAGGGGGTAATTAAATGACATTCGTTTACATCCACGATATGTCCATGGGTAACCTTCTAATTACAATGTCATTCCATAACCTTCACTGTGATTACATCCTACAGATTTATTAAGGGTTTAAGCTTCATTTTCGTTAATCCTCGATGAACAGACTGAGGGGACGGTAAGCTATCACTTGTTACAACCTCGATATTCAAACATAAAATTGGTAACCTTCACTGTCTTTCAATATTCCATTTTACGATCTTATTTTCGTTAATTTACATCCCTCGTATAAGTGATTTTACAATTGATCTTAAACTTCACTGTCGTTACCAAATATATTTGGATAACATTCACATTGGACGTGACAAACATCAAATATACCGTTCAGGGGTTATCACTGTGTTATTATAAAATATCGTCCCTTATATGTTTAATTTCAATGTCGTTTATACATTCGAATTAGGGGAAATAACATTTTTTTGTCTTTATATTCCGGTAGAACTTAATAAACCTAGTATTTAACAGTTCCTTCATTACTTCGAATGCCCAAATAATCATTACAATCACATTTATACATCCTAGGATAACTTAAATGTATAACATGTACATTTGAGGTATGAAAAAATCTTACTATTATAAATATTGCGATCAGTTTTAAATTTTATAGGGGCAGATTTTTATGTAGCATCGCCTTGTTTAATTGGGTACTCCGGCATTTCCTCCACCAACAAACCTTGGCATAATACATGACAGTGGCTTTACATTACCCAGGTACTTTTGGGCAAAAATCTTATTTTGCAAAATATAAAATTGAAAACTTCATGCGATCCTCGAATAATTCTAGGGGATTATTCAGTTTGAAACATCTGTCATTCAGAGTCAGTCACTGGATCACTTTTTATCTCATAATTTATTTCAATGGCATTGTGTTATCACTTTTTTGCATCCACTTGTTATACAAAGTACATGACTATCTTTGATATTTACATAATTCAAATCCAGATATTTTCCAGTTAGTTTAACTGTTTGATACATCTCGATTTACATTTTCTATCATTAGTACGTTGTTGACTCACCCCTGACTATGTCCATGTGTTGGACGAGAAAATAGTTACTTTAGTGTACATAATGTTATATTAAAAACATTAGTATATATGGTTACAGTGTATGTACTTGGAAGACATTTAATCATAGTATTACTGATTTCGTAGGAAACTACATCCTATGATTGGTTAATTTTTTCATCCTAAAAAAGCTGATAGGGTTTTTACTGTATCAATAATCACAAAATCTGGAATTACATGTTTGTGCGAGTTGTAAAATTTAGTTAAGGTAGAAAACCCATGGGAATTTCCCTACTTGGATTCCAATTTAGAATGTTTTAGTTCTGAATAGAAATGTCAAATCAATGCGAGGTATTTTAAATCGTAAGCTTTTTTAAAATTATCATTACCACAATTTGGGTATAATTGCCTAAGTGAATCATTCCCAATGCAGTGTTAGACAATTTTATATGTTAATGGTAATATGCATGATCTGTATAAAAAGCGACAAAATTTAGGATACAAAAGTATTTTTTCAGTATTTTCCATGTACTTTGATTTATTCTTTCTTAAAATGCCCATAACCATTTCAACAATATTTTGGTGTTTGATATTCTTTTGCATGTTGGTTACAAAAACATTGTCTAGGAAATGCGTTTCAATGATTCTGTTACGAGACCAAGTACGATTACACCGTAGTTATGTTATAAAAGCTTAGTTCATTATGGAGTATGGCATTCCTTATTAGTTCGCTCCTGCATACTTGTGTGAAAGTCGACTGGTTTAGTATTGTATGTCATAAGGTAACGTGATCAGTTATATGCTGAATTGTTACGTGAATGCTCGTACTTAAATAATTTCTGTCACTTGTCTGAAAAATTTGTTCAGTGATATAGCAATGAATCAGATTGGCAACAGTTCCAACTGGGTAACAGCTGTTAGTGAAATGATTTAACATTTGTATATTTACAGTCCTCCCACAAAACATGATCCTGTCATCCGCAACTGTCAAGCAAACACATTAACTGTATTAACTATGCCGTCTAGTTTAGTATGTCAGTAGTCAGCTGTTAATAAATCGAGGTTAGGAGTTTTAATCTTATCAAACAAACAAATAATTGTGGTAGTTGTCATTGCAACTGTATCCAAATTAGTTGAAATGGTTTATTGTATAGACCAATTAACGTGTTACATGATCATTTAAGATTTATTTCTCCAACATGTGCTTCCAATTCGATCAAGAATTTACCTGTCGTTTGTCACGTAAAATGGGATCTGAGTATTGATTCGGCACAGATTTGATAATCTGTTAATGAGCCATGTCAGTGTTAAGTGTTTTTGTTTGAGACGCCTTTCTAGTTGTATTAGATAAAAACAAACGATAAAATTTCATACTCACATTTCCATAGAGAAATCGTGTACATTTCTATGGAGACTCGAAAAATGAAAGATCCGAAAAGATCATGTGTCAAAATTAGTCTGAAAATTTATAAATTTAAACTAAACAGGTAAATTCCATGAATAGTAACGGGTCGAATGATGTAAGTATATGTGTACAATGTCCTGAACAGAAATTGAGGTATTTTTCTTAATTTCAGATGCCGGTGTAACGTTGAAATGGACCTCCGTTGAAAATTGACCTCGGGTCAGTTTTCAACGTTTAAAACGGACCCCGAATGCCGTTGAAAATTGAACATGCCATTGAAAATTGACAGTGTCTAGGGTCAATTCTCAACGGCAGGTCTGTTGAAAAATGACCGTTGAAAAATGACCTTGGCAAACTATCAACGGATGGTCTATTGAAATATGACCCTAGTACATTCATATATATAACTGTTGCACAAACATAATTCTCGAATTCTGTTATCGCCATTCCTAATATAAGCGACCCTTCTGTGCTGGTATTTAAATTACGTAAACACCTCGATTTGAATTGAAATTTGGTATTGTTATCATCGTAACAAATACCTCATTTAAATACTTTAGGTGCTTGTATGTATATTATGGAGAATACGGCACTACAAAACTTTTTCTATAGTCATTTTGTTCGTCCGTGTAGATAATGTTAATTTAATTGTTCTCAGACTGAGGAATTGCTATAATAACACTGAGGTAACGTAGTAAATAAAAAGGAATTGTTGTTACCAACGGTTTTGTTTGTGTTGTGTGTGTGTGGTGGTTGTGTTTTTTGTTGTTTTTGTGTTGTTTTTTTTGGTTTTTGGGTGGGGTTGTTGGTTTTTTGTTTTTTTTTGGTAGTTTGTTTGTGGTGATGTTTTTGGGGTGGGTTTTGTTTGGGGGGGTGTTTTGGTGGTCGTTTTGGTCTTTTTTTTATTTGGTTTTTTGTTGTTTTGTGTGTGTTTGTTTTGTTTTGTTTGTTTGTTTTTGGTGATCTTTTGTGTTTTGGTGGGTCGGTGTTTTTTTGGTTTTTTTGGTGGTAGGTTTTTTTTTTTTTTTTTTTTTGGTGTTTTGTTTTGTTGTTTTATTGGAGTAGGTTGTTTTTAAGGTTTTTTTTTTGGGTGTTTGTTGTGGTTTTTTTTTTGTTTTATTTTTGGAAAGTTGGTGTTTTTGTTGTTGTTTGGTTGTTTTTTTGTTTTGTATTGTTTTTGGTGGTTTTTTGTTGGGTGGTTGTGTTGTTTTGTGTTTTTTTTTAGTTTTTTTTTTTTTGTTGTTTTTGTTGGTGTGTTTTTTGGTTTTTGTGGTTTGTTTGTTTTTGTGTGTTTTTGTTTTTTTTTTGTGTTTTGTTTTTTTGGTTGTGTGTTGGTTTTTTGTTTTGTTTTTTTTGTTGTTTTTTTTTTGTTTTGGGTGGTTTTTGTTTGTGTTTTTTTGTGTTTGTTGTTTTTTGGTTGTGTTTGTTTTTGTGTTTTTTTTTGTTTTTTTTTTGTTTTTTTTGGGTTTTTTTTGTTTTTTTTGTTTTGTTTTTTGTGTGTTTTTTTTTTTTTTTTGTTTTTGTTTTTGTGTGTTGGTTTGTTTGGGTTGTGTTTTTTGTTTGATATGTTGGGGGTGGTTTGTTTTTGTTTTTGGGTTTTTTTTTGTTTTGGGGTGTGTTGTGTTTGGTTGTTTGTTTTTTGGGTTTTTGGTGTTGTTGGGGAGGTGTAGGTTTGTTGCGTTTTTTTGTTTTTGTTTTTTTTTGTGTTTGTGTTGTGTTGTTTTTTTTTTTTTTTGGGTTGTTTTTTTGTTTGGTTTGTTTATTTGTTGGTTGGTGTGGGTTGATGTTGTTGTGTTTGTTTCTTGTTTGTTTTTTGTTTGTTGTTTTTTGTGTAGTGCTGTTTGTTGTTCTGTGTTTTTGTTTTGTTTGTGGTTTGTTGCTGAAGCAGTACATGTGTGTTGTTTTAACTTATAAAATGGTAAGGGAAATTCAGTCTAAGAGCATTAAAATTAGCATATATGGTCGGAAACAAACCAATTCTTATGGAAGAAATTAGGATTAGTTGGCATTTACTTTGATATGCCCTTAAAGCTCAACTTTAGTGAAATGTAATGTGAAATGTTTCAAACTCGCTTGCTGTCCGTCATTACGCATTGTGGTTCGGACAGTCTTGTATGCTGAACACCATGGCCGTTGCCAGTGTAGTAAAGATTTTTTTTTTTTGTGTAGAATTACTCATATCGCTCTTACAGTAGTCTGCCCTGTGTTTACGTAATTATGTGTATGTTCTTGTCAAACAATGTTATATTTCACTCACTTCCTCAGTGGTTCCTTATGTGTACTTAGAGGGATAACGTTTACGTGAAATTTTGGCTCAAGGTATGGAGTCTAAAGCATACATTTTCCTATACGTGCCATAGTTCTTATTGATATCGATTGAGGTATTTTTGGAATTTCAACGGTATACCAATCAAAGTCCACTGTAAACAATGTCTAATACACTCTTGGTATACTGTGTTTCATACGGAAAATGTAGAATAAATACTTTTTGTCATATTTTTGCTGTGTGGTTATGCAGTAAAACAGAATTGGCCACAGTCATTGAAGATGATTGAAAATACCTTATAAACTCTTACAGATATTTGTTTCATTACTTCATCTCGTTGCCGATTTTAGCCCCTCTAAAAACTAGAAACTGGGGTCTTGACCTGAATGATGAGGTCTATTGTCATTGCCTATTGCTCCTACATATGGATCAGTCACATCATCTATGGGGACTACCATGTCTTAAATCACACGATTCTGGAATTTAATGGAATGGGACAACATATAAAATAAATACCTACAGAATCTGATGTATCAACATTTATCATCTTTCCTGCAATGAAAACCATTTGACATCATAATTATCAACCATTTTGTCTTGTATCATCTAAAGACGAATAGATACCATCTCCAAAGAATCCAAATTAGGCCTTGGAATCTCCGATTATTAGATGACCAAAAAAGCAGGCATAGATATGGTGGGCAAGCAAATTGTAAACCAATGATCGAAAAATTCATTTGTGCAGGACGAAACACCTGCCAGCGATTGATTAAATCAAAATTCCTAGAATATATCTAGAACTAGAAAAGAGTGATGTAATAGCTCAGAAAGGACTTACATATATAACTCCTTACAGATCTGTAAGTCACAAGTACATTAGGTTCAAAGTTTGGACGGCCATAAAACACTAAATACTCATGAATTATATCCACCGCCCCTCCAAATCCTATTAGAACACCTAAATGGGCACAGACCACTTCATATGATTCTTGATAAACCCCACCGGTGAATTTATCGTTTCTCTATCTATCCGGATTTTTTCGGAACTTATTCATCTCGATACAATATGGTAACCTGTGATTACCTCTACCTCCTCTGATATATATGAGACTTTAGATCCGAAACACGAGGTACTCATTAAAAGATATCAAAGTATCTGATTATCACTTCTTTTCCAAACTCGAACTTCATAATCAATCTGATCTTTAAATGTAAACTTGAAAACATCGTTAGCCAGTGAACTCTAATCACCCGTTCTAGAAGTAAACCGTTCCTACAATCTAGCAAATTTAAGTGAAACCATTCCAAACGTACTCGTAAATTACAGGTGAACCCGTTCGATTCTCTCTTCGGAAAATTTAAAGTGAACCTTTCCAAATTCCCATTCAAGTTTAAAGTGAAAAAAACCGTTCCAAACTCCCTCAAGTTTAAAAAACCGTTCCATACTCCCTCCCAAACTCCGTTCAAGTCCTATTTAAAGTGAAACCGTTCAAACTCCCTTCATTCCAAACTCCCTAAAGTTTAGAAGTGAAACCGTTTCATTAACTCCCTCACGTTTAATGTGAACTACGTTCCAAATCTCCCTCAAGTTTAAAGTGAACCGTTCCCAATCACTCCCTCAAGTTTAAATGTGAACCGTTCCAAACTACCCCCCTCAAGTTTAAAGTGAACCGTTTTCCAAAAACCAAAGTTTAAAGTGAACCGTCTCCAAAAACCCTCAAGTTTTAAAGTGCCCCGTTCCAAACTCCCTCACCAGTTATTAAAGTGAAAACCGTTCCTAAAAATCTCAAGTTTTAAAGTGAACCGAAGTCATCCAAACTTCCTCAAGGTTTCAATGAACTTCAAATCCAAAGTTCAACCACAGTTTAAGTGGAACCGTTCCAAACTCCCTTAAGTTTAAAGTGAAGACCGTTCCAAACTCCCTCAAAGCGGCTGTAGTTTAATTGTGACCGTTTTCCAGAACTCCCCCATTGTTTGAAGTTAGAAGAGTCACAATATCTCCCTTCAAGTTTAAAGTGACATTTTATTTACTCTGTCATCACTTCCTGTATACAGTTTGCCTTGAAATGACTGAATAATGCTGCTTTTAAAGTTGGTACCCGGTCTAAGTGAACTTCTCGCTAAACTTTTTGTCTCTAGTGAAAACTGGTCATGGAAAGCGTTTTTATACATTTCCAAACTCGGTATATTCCCACCTGGAACTTCGAGTTTGAAAACAATGGATTTTTTAATATTAAAGTTCTTGTCCAACTCCCTCAAGCAATATTATGCCATGACCTATAACATATAAAAAAAGAATGTGACAATACCCACTCGTATTTTTTATCTATAAAGTTGAAGTTCCATATCATAAAAAGGAGAAAAGACAACAATACAGCTTGAGGGAAAGAAGATGAATCTCCCCTCAGGATGTTTATGAACAAGAGAAAAAAAAATGTACATTTACATTACTCCAAATGACACAGTTTATAAGTTGCAACCGTTCCAAGAAAAGGATAGTGAAATCTCATGCAATGAAGCAAACTCAACAAAAAGAAATAAAAAAGTGAGGAAATTCTTTTTAATTTAAACAAAAAAATAGTCCGTTCAAGTTATAAAAACAAATTGCATCTGATCCTAGAAAACTAATTAGTCACCAGGGCTCTTAGTATGGCAGCCTTTAATTACCTAGAATAAGATACAAAATGTAAAAAGATCCATAATTCTGAACATAAAATGGAAATATTACAATAATGCATGTGTCGTTATCTACAATGAAGAGTTTACATATCAAATTAGTAAGAAGCCATGATAGCGTGTATGTGTGAGTGTTGAGTACCTTAAAAGAAATCAGAATTATCAGTAGAGATACAAAATAATTCCCATATCAAATTAAGAATGTGTGACCATAACAGTGCATTTTCCCTGCCTTATGAGGTTTCAAAGAAAAGGCTAACATATTGTACTTATGAGTAGCATAACTGCTCATGAACGTTTTTGAATAACAAATGCATCTTTAGGATTAATGATTTAATTTATGTGAATATATAGGTTTTATCCACTCCATAAAGTCCTTCTCTATAGAACCAGGGTGGTTACCATGAAATCACAACGAATCATTACAGTGATAGAAAAGAATTATCTTTCATTGTAAAAATCTTGGATTCTCTCATATCAAACAACCAGGTATAATCTAGAGTCCTTTGATGTACATCGAAACTAAGCTGTATAACGATACACTGCTGGCGTTGACATGTGGGGCTTGAAACAACTTGTACGTTGTGCTGCTACAATTTCACTGTAACGTGATATGTAACTTCAGACATTTGATATTTAAACATTGACATGCAACTTGATGATTTA
>NW_027187843.1:0-60474 GCF_041381155.1 Argopecten irradians
GATCATGTGGGCTTTTGTGCGAATTCATTTGTAAGACTGTGCCAGGTGGTAGAGATTAGTTCCGCTCGAGTGATCACACAATGCAAGTGAGAGTCGGAAATATGTTTATGTAAGTTTTAATTGCTAATCTCTGATGCTTTTTGGTAAAATATAACTCAGGATAATTGCTAAACAATTAACAGTTTTCTCTACATTTGTTACAGATTGAAACAGCTTTTTAAGTGCCATTTTACGGAAGAATTATGAAAAAGGAATCGGCATTTTCGTCGATCTAGTAGTCCAAAAATATCACTTCGAGTTATATGAACATTCCATATATGATTTATATGTCATTCGGCCAAAAATTTACTTCGTATTACCTAGTTTAATGAATAAGCTGTATGTATATGATCAGAACGGCAAGCTCCTGTGGTGAAAATAACTAAAATGTTTTAAAAGTATGGTTTAGTGGTAATCTCTGTACGTGATTTAGTATATATATAGATATAATCCAATATTTATACATGTGCTTATGAAATTATCGATAATTATGGATATGATAAATATTCATACCTTATTAACTGCTGTTAGTTTTAAGATAACGCCACCTTGGATACTTACAAAATGTTCACCGTCTGTCACGTGCTATTTTATCAGCAGACCAAGTTTGTCCAAAATTTTGTTAGAGTTGTCTTTCTTCAATTGTAGTTTTACGTCCATGTCATCCTGAACACAGCCGTGATAAATGCATCTCCATTTCGCCATGAAATGTATTTGCTCCGAGACAAATTTGATTCAAATCACAAAATTCGTTATGGTATCAATTTTGATGTTCGAGGTCAAGTATCGATATCATTTGTTTCCGTTGCGGGATAACTGTCACTAATAGGGAGTAAACGTCTGGGGGGAACCAGCTTCGGAGCGAAGCATTTTTGGGACGAAACGTCGTCATTCATTGTAAACACAATTTTGGGGACGAAAAGTCTAGATACTTTGTAAACAATTCATGTGAACATTTTCGAACAGAAGATCTTTTGGATAGTGTATATAGTAAGGATATGAAAGCCGTAATATACTATTCCTATTTCAACATTACAGATACGCTTATTTCAGTAACTTTCATATTCAAAATTTGCTATTTAAAATTCCCGGTAAAATCAAAGTTGTTGAATACACTGCGGCTAGGAGCGCTAGTATCTGCGAGCAATTTCTAAGCCAATCATATTGAGGAAATTGACTGTAAGAGAATTTTGCAACCACGATCACAATGGCGAGGTGACCCTCGCCAAAAAATGATCTCTAATCAACTAGGATACATACTATGCTCCAGAACGAAACATATTTAGAATAAGGGAAATTACACACCATTCCTGATGGGTACCCTGAAAATTCATGGCTCTTATTGAATGAGTCAAAGAATCATGCTATGTCAATTGAGTGACAGGGACCATATGTACATTAATACAAACCACATTGACCGGCTCCTTTCACACATCTATTGAAAGTATCATATCCTAGATGCATCCTATATTGGAGTGAATTACAAGTCTTTATTTAATTTGATCGCCAAATGTCTTTCCTTAATTAGTCTTCTACATTGTATCTAACATTTTTAAGCTGAATCAGACAAAATATATCTTGGTTTTAAACGATCATAAGCCTCAGTATTGAAATATAATTATATGCTTCTATGATAGAATTTGTAGAGTTCATGGAAATAAATTGAGTTTTGAATTATCTGCATTCAGGTTACATTAACCTTCCAAGTTTTAGTAAATTGCTCAAGACTTTCATTGAACTATTTATTTATTATGGCCTGGTTGAGAGGGCACTATTGCCTCATAGTATTGTTGAGGGATGGAATAGTGCCTGAGCCGAAGGCGAGGAGACTATAGATCCTATCACGAGACAAATGCATTTTCGTTAATAACGAATCAATCTGGCTAATTGCTAAAATAAATTCATCCTAATTCGCAAAAAATGCTTAAGTTTCGCAGACACAAGCTTCAAACATAGTTTTTTCAGTCACATTACTTTCATAGCAAGTCTAAAACAGTTGATAAATTAATCAGTTACTGTACAGTTACTGTACAGTACCATATACATAGAGTAAAACCCCTCTAACTCAAACCCTGATTCCTCGAATACCCCCTATTCGTCAATCTGGTCGTACAGTCCCGACCGTCTCCGTATATAATCTATTCAACAAAACCCTGGATAGCTCGAACAGCTATTCGTCGGATACCCCTTATTCCTGGAACAGAATTATGTACCTGTTTCATCAAATACATAGTATTTACCCATGTATTCATCGAACAGGTGTTCAGCCCTTGAGATTTTTTTACCTGTGTCACACCTGACTGCACAGACCAACATGAATAATTGCTCACGATCTTGTGTTTATACAGTTGGTGTGTCGAGCCTTTAGGTAATTAAGACATTAACGGTGTCATTATTACCTACCTACACAATCGCAAGTCATTGTTTGATGCTAACTTTATTTGAATATTTCAGAAAAGGCATTAAGTTATTGATCTTTCTCTCGTAAGAATCTTAGCTGTAAATATGAAAATACGGAAGTTTTTGATCTTGGTAAATAGAAAGTACACATAATGTGAAATGACAAAAGAGGCGGAAGATATTGCTGACGTCCGCCTTATTATAAAAGTTTATTTTTTTTAAATTTCTTTGTTGTTTTCATTCGACAAGCTAACAATGTTATTTATCGTAAGATGTAAATGATATCAAACGATATATGCAAAGTACATTTTATCAGTGCGTTCCGTATCTCGTAAATTGTATTTTGTAACTTTACTTGTAAACTCATACAACCCAACGTTACGCTTTTACTAAATAGACATCTATAAATATCATTTCTTATGTCCGTAAATATGCTGGTTAATAACTTTATTGTGAGTATATATTTTTTAAATGTTATAAATGATTTATGATAATAAAATAATATAAAATGTACTCCTTGTTGACCAATATGGATTCTGCATTGACCTAGATGACGATCGCTTACTCTGCTGTGAATGATTTAGGGCTTTCTCATTAGCTTTTTCAAACGCTAAATTTATGTTTTACATTTTTTTGCAACTTGATATTGCTATCAATAAAACACTTAAATAAAGAAATCCAAAATGTTGAAAGATAGGGTAATTGAAATGTCATTGTCGTGCATTGTTTGTCATAGTTTGAGACCGGACATTTTGACTGTTGATTGTGACCAACCTCAAATGAGTCAAATACCCCGTATTCCTCAAACTATTGACCTGGTCCCCTGCTGTTCAAGTTATAGGGGTTTTACTGTATATTTTAATGTTGAAGGATGTAAAGTAACAATACGCACGACGGAGTATGGTTTAACGAATGATCAAGATCTTTTGTATGTGTGTACTTTTCACTTGATGCATAAAAACATTATTTGATGCTCCTTAGTTATTTAATGTTTTTCACAATTTGCTAAATGAAATTCATATTTGCTAAAGAGAAAAAAATAACTTTCGCAACTTTTGCTAAGCAAACTGGAAAGTTAGTGTAAGCCCAGATACTATATTGGTATATCAATGTTATTGCCTCTGTGTGTTATTGTTTATTTTTGTGAATACATTGTCCATACTCTTTTTGTTTGATTTTGATAAGGGGATAGATTGCCTCGAAAATTTGACAACTACAGCACCATGACAAAAGTATTCGCGATTTTTTAAAATGGCGGCTCTGCCGCTGTGCGCTTCGGGCGATTAAAGGGGTATAACTCGTACAGAAATGTATATTTTTGGCTAATTTTTTTATATGACGTCGCAGATGACGTAACTGATGTCATTTGTCAAAGACAGACGTCAGCTTACTAAAATACCAACGTAAACAAAGCCACGTAAAGATGGGGAGGAAATCGGCGGAAGTTTCGTCTGATATGAAAAAAGTTATAATAGAAATGAAGTCATACGGACATAAAACTTCAGAGTTGGTGAAGGCAACAGGAATACCAGAATCTATGATTAGATCCATATGGAAAAGGTATTTGGAAAGGGGAACTCTGGAAAACAAAGCAAGAACAGGTAGGCCGTCTAAGTTGTCAACGAGAGACAACATGGCTTTTTCGTTACACAAAAACAAACAGAGGCAAAGTATTGACGGAAATAACTAATGAATTAAATGAAAGATTGGATGTACAAAATACAATAAATAGTCTAACTGTTCAATGATTTCTTCATAAAAAGGATTTGAAGCGCAGAGTTGTCAGAAAAAAGATGGCTGTTTCGGAAGTAAATCGTAAAAAAACGTTTAAGCTGGTGTTTAGAAAAAAGACGACTTAGTGTGGAACAATATTGGAAAACTATAATATTTTCTGATGAAAGTCAGGTTGTAATAGGTGATAATCACCGTGTATATGTGTGGAGAACAGCCTGTGAATCTTTTCTACCAGAGTGCATGTGCCCTCCCCGTCAGCGCCGGATATCTGTTATGGTGTGGGGATGCATCACATATTATGGTGTAGGAACTCTTTGTAAAGTTGATAGAAATATAAATGCCCAGAAATACATAAATATACTAGATGACAATCTTTGGCCTGTTATCGCTCAGCATTTCGCCGACAAAATATATAGATTCCAAGACGACAATGCCTCCGTACATCGGGCACATGTTACAAACGAATTTTAAGCTGCAAAAATAATATACCAACCATTATATGGCCTGCACAATCACCAGACATTAATATTATTGAAAATTTGTGGCTTAGAATCAAAAGCACTTTGCAAAACAACGCCCGGAAAATCGGATCTGCAGACCAGCTGTTTCTAGCGATTTCCGATATATGGGTTTCATTCACTCTGCAATACGTCAGATCTTTATAAATTCAATACCTCGCCGTTTGTTGGCAGTTATCAAGTCCAAAGGTCACCTCACAAAATACTAGGTAAGTGCAATTATTTTAATGTTGTTTATATAACGTTTTCCATCAGCGATGCTTAATGAAATGACGTCCGCCATCTTGGAAAATCGCAAATACTTTTGTCATGGCGCTGTATATTATTATATCAGTTACTGTTGCAACGCGACTACAGTAGCCATACAGGAAAGGAACATGATCTTGCGCAGTAGTCCGCTAAACCTGCCTATATTATTAGGCTTTTTAAATTTAAAAATAAAAAATAAAATAAATTTAAAAAGCCTAATAATATAGGCAGGTTTTGCGACTACTTGCGCGGCACATGATCTTGTGCACTGGTAATTTAATTCAGCTAATTTTAATAAAGTAACAAACTTATTTAGACATAAAAAGTATAGAATGGCAATGTAAATTCTGATACAATCTCAGTTTTTAGTCTAAGGTGCAGACGTACCGTGTTACAATGGGGCGATAGTGGAAGAATGGCGGAAAGTGACTCCTGATTTAAAAAGTCTCCATCGGTTTTTTTTATTTGACATTTTTAAAAATTGCAGTCTGATTTATAATTCAATTATTTTGTTTTTCATTGAAATTAGAATGGTCAGCTAAATAAATTGAATATCATAGTATGATTAAAATTGGATTATAGTGTACTGCGCAAGATCACGTGCCGTGTTTACAGTTCAAACATGGGATAACAGCTGTTAAGTATGGAAGGCCGTTTCCGGATAAAATACCAAAAGTACTTAAGTACATAACTTTAACAACTTAATTAACTTTTATGTCCACTAAAGTGTCTCTTTTTCACACTTAAGTACATCATTTTCGTACTTAAGTGCTAAAATATGTACATAATTGATGTACATAATGGTCAGGTTTTTTCGCACTTAAGTGTTGATTCTAAGCACTTAAAGGCCGGGCACGACCTACTTAAAAAACCGGGTGGTTGGCAATTAAGCCGATAAGGAAGAAGGCGGGACTATACTTATAGTGCATAGAGACCAGCCTCTGGTACAGCTTGTAAACACTACCACATGGGTCTAAACCACATGGTCAGTGTATACTGTAGATGGTGAGGGAAGATTACTGCTAGCATAGAATAAAATTGTTTTATAAGTGGTATAAGATATTTGTTTGGTATGATAGTGTTTAAAGTTCTATTAAAGAAGTATTTTTTGTAGCCTTTTATTTAATAAAGCAAATTTAAAATCGTACATCATTAAATAAAGTTCCTTTTGTTAGTTATGGAATTATAATAAATGTTTTTATAATCAGGCTGCATACGATCAAACCTACTTTAGAAAACAACTGAAGAGTTATATATGCATTTTCTTTATAACAATATAATACCAAATTCAACCTTTATAAGGAATGTGCAATGATGAACAATTTTGAATATGTAATCCAAAGCTGAAATGGATGTAATGTATTTAATAGATTACACTCCCTTCACAACATTCCTCTGTAACATGAAACTGAAATTCCATGCCCTTTATTTTCCATCCGGTCAATGCTAAAGACTGACCATCAGTCTCCCTCGAGACACTTAGTAAGGGGTTATAGATAACAAAACTAGGGCATCGTCTGATGGTGATGGAAATTCCCAGAGTTTGTGCAACTTTTGATGCTTGAACACAAACAGGAGACAAAATATATAAGGATTTAGAAATAAGAGTGAACAATGGAAACACCAAGGAAGTAATATGATTTGTGATTTAACAATTAAGGCAAAGATGAGCTTGTGAGTAGGGATTGTTGAAGAATAAGACAGATATGGCGGGAAACGACATAACACAGAAAGGACATGTAAAAGCTGATAATACAAAGGAATGGTTAAATGTTGATGGCTTTGGATACTCCTTAACCACATGAATTTATTCTTAGATGAGAATCACCTCTCATGTAGAAACAAAAAGTGGTTGGTCATCAATGTGTTATAGTGTGAAATCATACCGGCCTTTGGGTGAAATATGAACCATTGACTAGAAGCTCTGTGTTGTATTTGATTTGTATCATTAACATTACTGGATTATGGATAGTACATAACTATGGTATTTACTCTGGTAATTGGATAAAACCTGTGTGAGATTCTGGATATTAGCGCCAAAACTGAGATAAGGTAGGGTAACTTGTTACTCAGCATGCGTAGCCTAGACCATAGCAACAGTGTGTCTGTAAACATCCGCTATAAACTTCCGGTGAGATCAACGGCAAATTCAAACTTTGATTGACAGGACCCTTATCTTGCCAAATAATTCTATAAATTGAAATAACTACTAAAAGATAATTTTGATAAGAAAACCATTTACATATTCAGATTCCTTACTAAAATATGAATTGCCATGACAGAATTTAATATAAAGGTGTTAATGAAAAACATGAAATAAAAGAAAATCTTTCTCTGAAGTGAGAGCTGCCAAAATTTTGTATTTCCAGCCATTTTCTCAA
The DNA here is from genome assembly GCF_041381155.1 of Argopecten irradians. Lineage (NCBI taxonomy): Eukaryota > Metazoa > Mollusca > Bivalvia > Pectinida > Pectinidae > Argopecten > Argopecten irradians. The sequence goes on from NW_027187843.1 coordinate 7,322, forward strand.
GTTGTCTCCCTTTTATACCCCGTGCCCGGCCTTTAAGTAAAAAGTATACATAATGACATAATTGTTTAACTTCATTATGTATTTGCCTTTTGCCATTATGTACCATGTAAACATGCGCTGGCATGTGTTGAAATTTAACTCACCACGTGCAACGCCGTTACACGAGTCCCAACAGATCTGGGCAAGTTCCGCTTGAGATGTGGCTTCTGTTTCTTCTATTGCTACATGCCATCTCTGAATTTAATTCCCTACAGATATCCTAGGATGCTATCGATTCCATTATAATTTCCTCCACTTTGTTGCCGATTCAGACATACTTTTTTTTTATCTTACACGCTTTCGTTCGATCTGCAGCCATTTTGTTTACTTTTAGTGCGTAACAATGCGCATGCGCGAAACTTCGACAACACAGCCATCGCAGCTTCATTTGCATACTATTTTGTCTGACGGACACCGTAATAAATCAAGGATTTCCTTCAATTTTGTATTCAAGACACATTTATTCAATCTCAAACGCATAAAGAAATTAAATTGAGGTATTTTTGATATGTTTTTTCATCTTTTCTTACGTTTATCGGATTTTAACAAAAAATGTTTATTTTGTTGGGCGAAACCTCCCTTTAAGACTTATAGTTAATACGCCACAATGTGGCATTTCAACACAAATGTCATCAAAAAATCAAATCTAAATCTTCATCAATGAAATTCAAGTTTGAAATAAGATGAACTTCAGTCTTATTGGGATTAAAAGATGCAAGCGATGCTTTTGCCCACCTGTTTATCTTATCTAAATCGCTATTAAGTACATATTCAATTTCTCTGCATGAAGATGAGGATTTTAATAGTTTTATCGTCTGCAAAAAGACATGTAGAAGATTCAAGCTCGGCAATATTGTTCAGAAAAATGACAAAAAGAAGAGGACCGAGTATTGAGCCTTGAAGGACTCCAGCCTTAATCATACCTATTTCAGATAATGGATTATTGTTATTACTTTTTGTTATCGGAAAAATAAGATAATTTTCCAACCATAACAAGAATTATCCTGAAATACCATTGTTATTTTACAAGTTCACCTTTGTGCCAGACCCAGTCATAAGCTTTTGAAATATCACAATAAACTTACAAGTGATTTTTTTCTCTTCCATAGGTACTACACTGGAACACAAGCAGCATATACATGGCTAGGTACTAGAATACATGCACTATACATATATGGGTACTGGAACACAAGCACCATACATATCTAGGATCTAACGTCATTGTACCCAAATTGATACTGTACCCAAATTGATACCCTAATTGAAAAAATTACCTAAAACATTTGTGTTGTTAAAGTTTACCTCATTTCTCAGTGATGATATCAAAGATACATTCAGTATAGTTCAGTTTAATAAACACAACTGCATCCCCTTTAGAAAATAAGATTACAAAAATCTATATACATTGATTTTTCTTAATTTTATGAAAATTTTCTTGCTGGGTATCAATTTGGGTACACATCATGTGACAAAACTAGAAATTTCGACACATGCTATTAATCGTTTTAACAGTAAAAATAAGCACTGTAATAACAAAAACAAAGCATCAAAATAAAGTTTTTATGCTCTTTTTGAAAACAAAACAGAAAAAAAAGTGAAGCACACCAAGCAACAAATGTCATATAAGAGAAATCTGAGTGTATTGGTATCAATTTGGGTACATTAGCACCATACATGGCTAGGTACTAGAATACATGCACCATACATATATGGGTACTGGAACACAAGCACCATACATATCTAGGTTCTAGAACACAAGCACCATATATGGCTAGGTACTAGAATACATGCACCATACATATATATTTAAACTTGCTAGGCTTGTTCACTATACGCAAGTACTAGCCGATTTTGTTTACCATAACTGCATGGTAACATTGAACTTTGAACTTGCGTATGAAAATGTTCTATGCAACGTAAAGGGGCTACTTTTTTAAGGAAACACATGGCTTTGTTTACATTTTGACGCAACATTACGTGTATATTGTTGTTTTTCATAGAAATTAGGAAAAATATGAACAATGCATATATGTTTTATATTTATACATAATACAAACATTTTTTTAAATTAACAATTGTATAAAGAAACGGGAAAAATATCCCGACCGGGGCGACGTGCCCCATAGAATATATTCTTATAGGAATTGCTCCATACAAGCATGGTTAACATAAAAACGAAATCCAATCCCTATATAGGTACTAGAACACAAGCACCATACATATCTAGGTACTATAACACCATACATATCTAGGTACTAGAACACGAGCACCATACATATATGGGTACTAGAACACAAGCACCATACATATGTAGGTACTAGAACACTAGCACCATACATATCTAGGTACTACACACATACATATCTAGGTACTAGAACACGAGCACCATACATATATGGGTACTAGAACACAAGCACCATACACATATGGAACTAGAACACAAGCACCATACATATCTAGGTACTAGAACACTAGCACCATACATATCTAGGTACTAGAACACTAGCACCATACATATCTAGGTACTAGAACACAAGCACCATACATATCTAGGTACTAGAACACAAGCACCATACATATCTAGGTACTAGAACACTAGCCCCATACGTTTCTAGGTTCTAGAACACAAGCACAATATATATCTAGGTTCTTGAACACGAGCACCATACATATCTAGGTACTACAACATACATATCTAGGTACTAGAACACGAGCACCATACATAGATGGGTATTAGAACACAAGCACCATACATATTTAGGTACTAGAACACTAGCACCATACATATCTAGGTACTACAACATACATATATAGGTACTAGAACACGAGCACCATACATATATGGGTACTAGAACACAAGCACCATACACATATGGAACTAGAACACAAGCACCATACATATCAAGGTACTAGAACACTAGCACCATACTTATCTAGAACACAAGCTCCATACATATGTACGTGCTAGAACATTAGCACCATACATATTTAGGTACTAGAACACAAGCACCATACATATGTAGGTACTAAAACATTAGCACCATACATATTTAGGCACTAGAACACAAGTACCATACATATGTAGGTACTAGAACACTAGCACCATACATATGTAGGTACTAGAACACAAGCACCGTACATATCTAGGTACTAGAACACAAGCACCATACATATGTAGGTACTAGAACACTAGCACTATACATATCTAGGTACTAGAACACAAGCACCATACATATCTAGGTACTAGAACACAAGCACCATACATATCTAGGTACTAGAACACTAGCACCATACATATCTAGGTACTAGAACACTAGCACCATACATATCTAGGTACTAGAACACTAGCACCATACATATCTAGGTACTAGAACACTAGCACCATACATATCTAGGTACTAGAACACAAGCACCATACATATCTAGGTACTACACTAACACATTTGTAGAAAATGTTTTAACAGGTGCATATTTCTTACAAGAAAAACGATGGCCATAGGACAATACCCTGTTGAACTCAACAATTGGACAGTGAAATTCACAATAGTTCATAATTATGTAATATTAACTCAACGTTTTTACCTGCAGATGACCAACCATTGGCCAATGACAATTTAGTGGAAAATCAGAGCATATATAATATAGCTAATTAATAGCATTTCAATATACAATGTAGTTGCATTCCCGACCATATAATATCATATTAACGCTAATGTTTAAATAAATTAATAAACTCAAGCAATAAATCTGATGGGAATTAATTTAGTGTTTAAACGTAATCAGTGTTAATTATAAAATGAGCAAGAAAACGATGTGGATGCACGGGAGTACGGGAGTCTATGCGAGTCTAAACTTTCGTTTTTCTTTACCTTCACAACGTAAACTGCCACGTACTACTACGGAGCCCGCGAAGGGACATGGAAATATATTTATTAATCCGTGCACACGTATTGTCAATCAGTTCGCACGGATTACTAATCCGTGCACACGGTTTACTAATCCGTGCACACGGTTTGTCTATCCGTCCGCACGGTTTGTCAATCCGTTCGCACGGATTACTAATCCGTGCACACGGTTTGTCAATCCGTGCACACGGTTTGTCAATCCGTGCACACGGTTTGCCAATCCGTCCGCACGGTTTGTCAATCCGTGCACACGGTTTACTAATCCGTGCACACGGTTTACCAACCCGTGCACACGGTTTGCCAATCCGTCCGCACGGTTTGTCAATTCGTTCGCACGGATTAGTAATCCGTGCACACGGTATGTGAATCCGTGCACACGGTTTACCAATCCGTGCACACGGTTTGTCAATCCGTGCACACGGTTTGTCAATCCGTGCACACGGTTTGTCAATCCGTCCGCACGGTTTACTAATCCGTGCACACGATTTGACAATCCGTCCGCACGGTTTACCAATCCGTGCACACGGTTTGACAATCCGTCCGCACGGTTTACCAATCCGCCTATAATTAGACTAGATCTATGCACTGGGATTACTATCTTCACTGGACAAGGGTTCAATTCAATTCTAAGGGTTAACACGGACTTGTATTAAGGATTACACGGTCATAGAAGGTAAAGACATGCAACTTTCTCTTATATAACCTCTTTGGTCAATTCTTTGTATTATTTTGTTAGGGAGAATAGCTGTATTCTACTTCTTACTTCGTGTTAATGTAATCAAAATGATGTGAGAAAACATACCAGGTGTACAATTGTCACGTTTTTCTTCGAGTTTATACGACGTTCTTATACAATATTGTTATATATAAATTTAGAAGATAATGGCTTATAATTAAATCCAGATTTTGGGATACATATGATAAAATGTGGTATTACAGTGTATTGTCTGAAGTTTATGCAAAATATTGTATTTTTTCTGTTACAGGTATGGATGACGGATGTACGTGTATGCCATTGGACAAGCGATATTTCGTCAAATATATCCATAGAATCGCTTGATTAAAAATCATAACTTCAGTTTTGATGTGGAATATGTCCATTGGTCATTGGGATAAATCATTTAAGTCCTTTTAGCAACCCAGAGTTCTGCAAGCTTAAATCCCTATAGATATTTTTAGTCCACGGTGAACACAACCCAGAGTTTCTGCAAGCTTAAAATACCCCTATAGATATTATCCACGGTGACACAACGGGCTTAGTAAACTGTTAAGTACAGTGCAGATAATTGTCAGAAATAATGAATGATCTTAGTTCCTGACCAATGAAGGGACTGTCTTCACGGAAATACAAGTGAATATAAGACATCGTTTTAAATAGATGGAACAACGTCTTAGAATGTGACGTGACAGTCGGGGAAAACTGTGTACCTTCGATATATGAGTAGTGCCTTATTATGCCATAGCCATCGAAAAGCAAGTTTCGAACTGGCAATTTATATAATTAGGGGCAGCATGCCAGCTGACGCCTGATTCACAGGGACATGAGAATTAGTTACACTTTATATAACCATGGACACACCAGAGTGCCCACAGACCATTTTAGATGTTTTAGAGGCTAGATAAAAAAAATAGGTAAAAATCCAACGCATGCTCCATATTAAATAGTCAACTATTGACTGTTGACATGGTCCTCTTAAATAGTAACCCCATGTACTATGTAAGGACTAGTTCTTTCGATACCTCTCGGATCACATCTCATACCGAGTGTGTTCCGAATATATATAGTTCCGAGTGTGTAGACGACCGCCATTTTTCCGACCCATCACTTTTCGCTTCGTGCACATAGAACTAGGAATAGTAAGAGAGAACCGTCTGATAGCTGATCACTTCATGGGAAACAGGTGGGTATATATGTAGGCCTTATATAATGTCATGAAATTCATAAGAATAATCGATTACGATATAAAAATAGGCATAGGAAAAGTTCTGATATGTCAAGACCTTGGGCTACATGTATGATTCATGTCGCTGTTTTGCCGTCTGGAACCTCCAAATATTAGCCAGATGCTAATCAGTACCAATACAAGGGTTTCAAGATATGAAAACAATTCTTACCTAGTATGTAAAATTATCTAAAATAAGATTTACAGAGATGGACCTTTAATTAGTCAAATCATCCAGTGATTGTGTCCAATGTGACAAGATATTTTGACATGATCATGATCTTTTTGTTGTCACAATTGATAAGTTCTGCATTGTTTATATTAGCTCGAGATACTCTGGCCCTAACACCAGACTTAGACATTATGGCAGATACATTGTATACGTAGATGTCTGGCGTAGGGCCAGAGCGCAGTAGTACTCGAAAACCTGGAATAAGCCGACACCGTTTGGTAGCGGGACAGGTCATCTCCGATTCAGACTTACAAAAGATTACCACCGAGAATCGCCACTTACCTTAGTTTTTTCAACAAATGAATAATCTATCTACTCCTAGCCATCAGTTTCATCACGCATGCATGTTCTATAGTGTCAACACAGTAGTTTCTTTTCCGCAACTTTAAATTTCCCTCGTCGTTGTCGCCATTTTCTCGTAGTATGCATATCACCTTTATCTTGACGGATTGCTATATTTGGGTAGATATAATATTCATTTGTTGAATAGACTAACGTTAGTGGTGCTTCTCAGTGGTCAGTCTGAATCGGAGATGACCTGGCCCGATACCAAACGGTGTCGGCTTATTCCAGATTTTCGAGTACTACTGCGCTCTGGCCCTACGCCAGACATCTATCTGTCATAATGTCTAAGTCTGGTGTCGGGGCCAGAGTATCTCGGGCTATGTTTAATTAAGTATATTTTGATACGACATTTGATATAAGGTGTGGCTACATATATACAGCCTGGCGATCAGTCAATCAACGAAGGGTAGGACTAATCCACTGTAAATTGCAAATTACACAGGGGCAGATGACTTGTTTATTAGTCTCACCTGATATTTATGTGATAAAATTAATGATGTGTTCCATTGTGATTCAGGTTGTTTTTTGTTTTCTAGGGAGAAATTTACCTCTGAAATGGCAGAGATGACTGACAAGAAGGTCAAAAAGAACTGGAAGGTCATGAAAGTATCACTAGAAAAAGTGGCTGCCATTCTATATGAATCAAAGAAAATATTAGTTGTAAGGTGAAGGTCAAAGTATAGGGGACAGCAAGGTAAATGTCAAAGTACAGGGGACGGTAAGGTAAAGGTCAAAGTGTAGGAAAGGTCAAAATGTAGGGGACAGTTAGGTATAGGTCAAAGTGTAGGAAAGCATAAAGTAATATCAAAGTAAAGGGAAAAGGAAGGCCAAAGTCAAAGGATAGGGGACAGAGTAAGGTAAAGGTCAAAGTGTAGAGTACAGTAAGGTAAAGGTCAAAGTGTATGAGACTAGAAGGTAAAGGTGAAAGTGAAACAGACTAGAAAATAAAGGTCAAAGTGTAGGAGACTAGACGGTAAAGGTCAAAGTGTAGGGGACAGTAAGTTAAAGGTAAAAGTGTAGGAAAGCATAATGTAAAGGTCAGAGTTTAGGGGACAATTAGGTAAAGGTCAAAGTGTAGGAAAGGGTAAGGTAAAGGTCAAAGGGTAGGGGACAGTAAGGTAAAGGTCAAAGGGTAGGGCACTGTACGGTAAAGGTCAAAGGGTAGGAGACAAGAAAATAAAAGGTTGAAGTGAAGGAGAATAGGTCAAAGTGTAGGAACGCTAGGGCTGAAACGATTAGTAATTTTTGTATTCGATTATTCGGTCACATGTAATCGATTACTATTCGATTAATCGTTTGAATTGAAGGCAACTATATTGTTTACTACTGACTACTGAAAACGTCCGCCATGTTTATCAACTAATAATAACACCTAACGTTACCGTATAATATGACAGAGGACATGCCTTATATAATATAAGCCTACCAACAAATAAGAAAAGATTTATTGACAAAACAAACGTATTTTATCCCAAATTAGCTCTGAATTCCGTTCCTGTGTTGTCTTCCGTAACATCGTTTAAATCAAGTCTGCTAACCCGCTGTTTTGACGTGACCTTCACACGTACGACTAATCAACCAAATCTGGCCGCCACGGAGCGACATGACCAAAATTTTCGCCAATGAACTTTTTTATTTCCGTGATCAAAAAAATAAAATAAATCAACAACTCTTATATTCAATTAGAATATGAACAAAAACTTTCTTTTTATATGATAAACCCATGCAATAGTAAAATTTAAATGTTCAAGATTACTGCTCCTTCCGCTCCCGAGCTGCAGGTAGGGCGTTAGAATTGTACCTGCTGCCCCTATTGCATGATCGTAAGAGGCGACTAAATTTAGGATCTTATCTTTTCTTTCTTCCTAAATTACTTTATTCTTCCTAACGTCTCCCTTGACACCACCTCACTTTTGGCCTTTTGTTGAGCGCTCGCCCCTATGAGGAAGGCTCTGGGTTCTGTCCCCTGGCCGAGACACACCAAAGTCTATAAAAGTGGTAGTTTCTGCTCCTGCTTAGCGCTCAGCATACAGGGAGTGGGACGACTGGTTCGCCCGTTGTCAGTATAATGTGACCGGGTGGGGTGTGTTTCTTGGTGTCTTCGGCGGCATGCTTCAGTGATATAGCACTATAAAAAGGGCAACAGATCCACTATACAAGAAGTCACAACACAAACATACCGCAGTCTCCCAGTACACTCACCTCGCACAACATACACGCAACACACCGCATACATGGGAGGCCGTCCTTACATGACCATAGCTGTTAATAGGACGTTAATAAATCAAACAAACAAACAAATCCCGAGCGTCCCGGCGGCGATTAGGCCTCCGTGACGTAACAACATGGAGTCGATCGCTAGTGAAAATTGGCGAACAGCGTGTTGCAAGCTTTCTCATGACATCCACTTTTTCATTGATTAATGACTTTAACATCCACAGAGACGTAATTTAACAAGTATTTCTCACATCATTTATGTTTTGTTGAGTTCAAAACATGTACATAAAGAGATGAAACTCCAGTCGGAATGGCTTACTCAGAAATCCATGATCTGTCAACGTGTTTAGTCAGCTTACAATGCACTGGCTATGCATGTTACGATTAACGATTAATAAAATCTTTAATCGATTATCAGCAATTCGCTTCATTAATCTAATCGCCTCCGATTATTCGACTAATCGTTTCAGCCCTAAGGAACGCATAAGGTAAAGGTCAAAGTGTAGGGGACAGTAAGGTAAAGGTCAAAGTACATGGGACATAAAGGTAAAGGTCAAAGTGTAGGAAAGCATAAGGTAATGACAAAGTGTAGGGGACAGGAAGGTAAAGGTCAAAGTGTAGGAAAGCGTAAAGTAATGTCAAAGTAAAGAGGAAAGGAAGGTCAATGTCAAAGGATAGGAGACAGTAAGGGAAAGGTCAAAGTGTAGGAGACCAGAAAGTAAAGGTCAAAGTGTAGGGGAATGTAAGGTAAAGGTCAAAATATAGGTGACAGTAAGATAAAGGTCAAATTATAGGGGACAGTAAGGTAAAGGTCAAAGTACAGGGGACAGTAAGGTAAAGGCCATAGTGCAGGAACGCATAAGGTAAAGGTCAAAGTGTAGGGGACAATTAGGTAAAGGTCAAAGTGAAGGAAAGTGTAAAGTAATGTCAAAGTAAAGGGGAAAGGAAAGTCAATGTCAAAGGATAGGGGACAGTAAGGTAAAGGTCAAAGTGTAGGAGACCAGAAAGTAAAGGTCAAAGTGTAGGGGAATGTAAGGTAAAGGTCAAAATATAGGTGACAGTAAGATAAAGGTCAAAGTATAGGGGACAGTAAGGTAAAGGTCAAAGTACAGGGGACAGTAAGGTAAAGGCCATAGTGCAGGAACGCATAAGGTAAAGGTCAAAGTGTAGGGGACAATTAGGTAAAGGTCAAAGTGAAGGAAAGTGTAAAGTAATGTCAAAGTAAAGGGGAAAGGAAAGTCAATGTCAAAGGATAGGGGACAGTAAGGTAAAGGTCAAAGTGTAGAGTACAGTAAGGTAAAGGTCAAAGTGTAGGGGACAATTAGGTAAAGGTTAAAGTGAAGGAGACTAGAAAATAAAGGTCAAAGTGTAGGGGACTAGAAGGTAAAGGTCAAAGCATAGTGGACAGTAAGGTAAAGGTCAAAGTGTAGGTGACAGTTAGGTAAAGGTCAAAGTGTAGGGCACTGAAAAGTAAAGGTCAAAAGTGTAGGGGACAGTAAGGTTAAGGTCAAAGTGTAGGAAAGCATAATGTAAAGGTCAAAGTGTAGGAAAGTGTAAGGTAAAGGTCAAAGTGTAGGGCACTGAAAAGTAAAGGTCAAAAGTGTAGGAGACTAGAAGGTAAATGTCAAAGAGTAGGAAAGCGTCAAGTAAAGGTCAAAGTGTAGGTGACAATCAATCATATCTGATATCAAACATCATATGAAATTGAATCCTACTTTAACATGATGTTAGTTTCAAGACCAATCAGATAAGCTTTGAGAAAACTTTCTTTTTCTACATTACTGCTCTTAAAGCTTATAAATAATCACCTTTTGAACAACTGAACCTTGATTATTAATAACACCTGACCTATATCCTTCTAGAAGCAAACTTCCTTAAAATACATAAGATGAAACATTAATATCAATCATTTCATATTTTTGATTACTAATTTAAAAGGAAATACTCCTGAAACCAGATATTTCATTTCATTTAGAATAGAAGTGTCTTTTGTATAACACTTTGACTTGAATATGATATTGGATAACAGATATCCTAAATCTAAGATGGTGTTCACTTATCGCTAGATAATTTTTACTCTCATTACAGGATGTTATGGTGATCGTGAAAATTTGTGATCATGATGACATGCTGACCAGACCTTCTTCAATGACAAAGGCACTGCAACCAGAGACATCAGTAGAGGTAACTGATGTTGAAGGTACTTTATAATATGGTAAATTTGAGATATGTTTGTTGGTCACTGCCAGGTTTAATTTCTTACTCAGGCCAGATGCATTAATTCATTGATAGTTATTTATACTAGTTTTTGAACTATTGTCACTCAAAGACACCTAGTTAAAGGCCCACTACCTTACCAAAATGGCTTTTGATTTTAAAATGGAAATGTAAAATGAGATTTGATACTTTTGTAGACTTGCACAATACTACACATATCACCAACTTCTGAACAATTTGATTAAAATAGATAAAATATTAAGTTTAATAATACGGGTCGTTTATGTTTCCCGCCGTCATCCTAAATACGGCGCGGTAGTTGACTATCACTGCGCCGGACGGCAAAACAGCGAAATGACTCTCTACTGTTATCATATATTACGGAGGAAATCTTGCATATGTTTGGTATTGTAAGCTCATCTAAGGCCATCGGCATATATTTTATGATGTTATTAATGTTTTTAAGAGACCTTAATGTTTTACTCAGGAAAGGTAGTGGGCCTTTAATAAAATATTGGATTTTTTGGAAATTTTGCCGTTTAGACCATGTACACAAGAGATTAAAGCCATAATTTCCTTATGAGGTGTTTGATATATGGATGTTTGCAGAATTTATTTTCCAGTGGCCGTCTTTAAAAATATACCAGTTATAATTAATTAGAATCATATTTTCAGAATAGAAATGTAGCTTTAGGACAAAATTTGCATCTGGCAACTTGCTACATATATTGATTGATTTTATTTTAAATCTGTATAATCCGGAAATCTGTCCATACCAGCCAATTATGCTTGTTCTGATGACATGCGGTTTAGATAAGTTATACTGTATATATGAAATGCAAAAGTGGATCCAATATCCTTCTGGGATGATAAATCATGGCTGACTGTCCTCTCCATTTGTGGCACAGCTAATTTGGAACTATTTAGGATTTGACAAAATTGGTGGTAACCAATTTAATTAATGACATATATTAATGTATATACAGGAATATATATACATTGGGTTATATTTACACAACATGAAGCATGTACATTGTTGATAGCTCAATTTATGTCAAGATTGCACTAAAACCAAACAATTATGGTAATAAACAGAGGACTACACATATTTATCTTTAGAGAAAAGATCTTCAAATATTGTATGTAATTTAACATAATCTTATAAGAGTAGATGTGATAAGTAAAGTTTAATCTCATTCTTTTTCAATTCTATTTGTATTTTTTCAGTTTCATTACTTGTGGATGCCATCGGGAAAGTCACTTGAACACAGCAGTAATAGATCACTGCACAGACAGCATGTTATAGGCCATATTTCTGAGAAAGCCTAATTGGTGAAGCTCAAGATGGTATGGATATATCTTCAACTCATTTGATGACAAAAACATTGGAAAGTCATGCATTACAACACATATCAATCTGGTAAACTTGTTATGCAGAATGTATATATACATACATGGGAATTTGATAATTTGGAAAGGGCTTGCATGTTAATAGGCATAGCCTAGACCTGATGTCAAATCCATCTGATGTACATTTGTATGTAAAAACTATAAAATCTTCTTGAAATTGAAATACATATTGTCAACCACTAGGTAAACAAGCTTACGTACCTACATATACCTGTATATCATGGATATCAGAAATATTGTTTGCTTTCATCAAGAGATTTTGCATATTATTGAAACTTATTATTTTGAATTAACAGAAAATCTTCAGACACTGGAAGGATAGCGATAGTAGATGCTCGGGAAAATTACATCACCAGTTTACTGAGCTACATCTGTGTCCTGCCCATTTGGTAAATAACTTAAATTGTATTGAATGTATATAGTTGAAATAATTTTGTTCTTATATCCCCTGCAACAAAGTTAGGGTATACTGGAATCATTACTTCCCTGGATGTATGTCTTTCCACCTAGATGTCTGTTATCTGCAAATATTGTCCTGACAACTCCTGAACTGTACCAATTCTAATGAAGCTTCACAGTAATGTTGGGGACCATGTGTAGATATGCAAGAACATTTTTGTTTTCCAAATAAATTGATTGCTAATGTAACCAGGTCAATATACACAGGTTTTGTAATATACTGTGAAATCATTAATTTTTGTGGGGGTTTGATTTTAATAAATGTATACCAATGTCATGTAAGTTTATGCGTTCATACATTGTAGCATGATAAGTTCACTACATTAAGTCTATTTCAGATAGAAGCATGACAAGTTCAAAGATGGAAAGTATTCTTCAAACAAAGATAGTTTTCAAAATTCCGTAGACTTTATCTACATGTACCAAAGTATAAATTGTTGAGTGTATATCTTGAATCAATCAATATGACACAATAATTGTTTGATGGAAACGCCTGTAAAAAACTCTGGTTGAGTACCGCCTCTAGCATGTGATTGTATCCACTTGGGCGATCAAACAGTACAGGTGACAGTGTCGACTGTGTATTTTAACAGTAATGTGTGAGGTTTTCTCCACGAATTTAAGTGCCAACAAATAGTAAAATTTTAGAATCTATGAAAATTGAGCCCGACGAAAATAGATGATTTCACAGTAGACAATAAATCTTAGACTAATTAAATCAATCTTGTTAAACCTGGTGGTCAAATAATGTAACACATGCATATGGATGCCTATAATTCACACGTCACATTGTATAATAAAATCATTGTTTAATAATAACAATGGTTACCTAGGAAACACAGTATACATATACCACATGCATTCACATGTATAAATGTGGTAAATGCAGTTCTAGTTATAATATTTAAAAATGTTTTGTGTGCTTGTTGAGTCACTATGGATTAAAAAATATTGAATTAAACTTTGCCTTTTGTCAACATTGGTATACCTATGCATATTTATTTATTTATTTACAAGCATGCAGATTTGAAGTGCTCCTGGATGAACATTTCAAGCTTCCCAAGACTGACACTACTCTTTGCTGAAGTTGAAAATTTTGTTCAGGAGCAGTCTACCAGGGTGATCAATGGTCGGATCAATTAAGAGATGTGGCTCAAGGATGTTCAGAGGATTCCATTGAAGAAAGGAATAGCACATTTGGTCTTTTCTCAAAAACTATAGATATATATTATGTAACGTTATACGGCAAATACAAAAATAATATGAATGCTCACATAGTCACAATTCACCCAGAATTACATTTGGTTAATTTCAGAATAATATCAAGTACAAATTTCTTAAAAATAACACAGTAGGTTAAAAAGTTGTAAAACAGAAACGTAAAACTATTTCTGAAGAAATTAGATTAATACAATGGATGAAGCCTGGGTGGATAATGTTATCTGTACTTTGAATAAGATATCAAGAAGAAAAGCTATAGAGCTAGAAAGAAATTTTTACATAGTTTTATCAATTGTGAAGAGAAGGTTTATTAGCTCACCTGGCCCAAAGGGCCGGTGAGCTTATGTCATGGCGCGGCGTCCGTCGTCCGTCGTCCGTCGTCCGTCCGTCCGTCCGTCGTCCGTCGTCCGTCTGTCCGTCAACATTTCGTTTAAATCGCTACTAGTCATAGTGTTCTGCATGGATTGTAACCAAATTTAGCCACAAACATCCTTGGGGGAAGGGGAACAGAACTTGTATAAATTTTGGCTCTGACCCCTGGGGGCAGGAGGGGAGGGGCCCAATAGGGAAAATAGAGGTAAATCCTATAAATCGCTACTTGTCCTAGAGTTCTGCATGGAATGTAACCAAATTTAGCCACAAACATCCTTGGGGGAAGGGGAACAGAACTTGTGTATAAATTTTGGCTCTGACCCCTGGGGGCAGGAGGGGCGGGGCCCGATAGGGGAAATAGAGGTAAATCATATAAATCGCTACTTGTCCTAGAGTTCTACATGGAATGTAACCAAATTTGGCCACAAACATCCTTGGGGAAAGGGGAACAGAACTTGTACAAATTTTGGCTCTGACCCCCCGCGGGCAGGAGGGACGGGGCCCAATAGGGGAAATAGAGGTAAATCCTTTAAATCGCTACTAGTCATAGAGTTCTGCATGGATTATTACCAAATTTGGCCACAAACATCCTTGGGGGAAGGGGAACAGAACTTGTATAAATTTGGGCTCTGACCCCCCGGGGGCAGGAGGGGCGGGGCCCAATAGGGGAAATAAAGGTAAATCCTATAAATCGCTACTTGTCCTAGAGTTCTGCATGGATTGTAACCAAATTTGGCCACAAACATCCTTGGGGGAAGGGGAACAGAACTTGTATAAATTTTGGCTCTGACCCCCCTGGGGCAGGAGGGGCGGGGCCCAATAGGGGAAATAGAGGCAAATCCTTTAAATCGCTACTTGTCATAGAGTTCTGCATTTAATGTAACCAAATTTGGCCTGAAGCATCCTTGGGGGAAGAGGAACAGAGTTTGTATAAATCTTGGCTCTGACCCCTTAATCTTGGCTCTGACCCCCCCTGCAATTTTGAGAAAAAATCATGATATTTTACAATTTTCCTGTATTTTTCAATTACCATGGTATTCACATGCATGAATAAGCTCAGACACTGCACAAATCTTTATCTAAATATAATATTGCAAAAGTTGTACGGATGAATTATAAATATACTTTTGTACATATGGTTTGTACAGTTTAATGACTAAGCTATATTTAGATTGTGCCTTTCTTTCATAAATTGTCCAAATCTACTGTGTTCTGCCATCACTGTGATTTGCTACCTAGCATCTTGGTCTCTACTGTGTTTGAAACGGAAGTGCTATGTTAAGCTTTTAAGTGACCCAGACGTGCCTATTATACAACATTTGCAAGGTGAGGAAAATGGACGCCATTTTGATCTTCTGTTGAAATATCTATCGTAAATGATACTTCTTAACCTTTTTAAGTGTTTATTGATGTGACATTTTATAGAATTGGGTATGAGCTTGATGTTTATTTGATTATAAAGCATTTTGCAGTCCACAGTCATTTTACTATCGATGTGTAAAATGCAGTACAGCAGTAGCTTGCTACAGTTCTGCAGTGTTTGGTACTGTACAGACAATATGGAAGGAAAATATTTGGCAATGACTGTTGTAAAGAATGTCTAAAATGATAGACATATCAATTGACCATAGACATATCAATTGTTGTTTTTTTTATATATATTAACTTAAAATAGCAGTGAAATAAGACTGACACAGGAAATATACCCTAAAGGATTTATAATCCTATGAAGTAAATAGTCAACTCTTCATTTCATTAGTGTAAGATGTCATCAGAATAAAAAAGGGGATTCTCTTTCAAGAGAGGTGGTATGGTGATTGGAATTTCAAGGGCTACCTTTCTATATGTAGCGGGATTGGACTGGATCGATCATCGGTGACCAGGTAGCTCAGTCGGTAGAGCACTCGGCTAGTATTCTGAGGGTCCCGGGTTCGAATCCCGGTCTGGCCGCTACATTTTCTCCTCTCCTGTTACAAAATTGGCGCCCAACTAAATAACCCACGGTGGTGGCGTTTGGAAGGGTCTCATGTGTCTTCGAGGGCGAAGACTTCGAGAAAGGAGGGAGGAGTGTAGCGGGATTGGACTGGATCGATCATCGGTGACCAGGTAGCTCAGTCGGTAGAGCACTCGGCTAGTATTCTGAGGGTCCCGGGTTCGAATCCCGGTCTGGCCGCTACATTTTCTCCTCTCCTGTTACATATACTATATGCTATCTAAAGTAATTTAGCCCAAATCAGGCAATACCAGCAAAAAGTACTGGGTACAGCCTGATATTAAAACCCCTGTTAACAGTGAGTATTTAATACCACATAGATATAATGAGAGCACACGTATCAAATATTATATTTAAATACAAATTAAATTTACTGCATAGTGCATTTGTCAAAATATTTGGCAATATATTACTCAGCTGTTGGTTGGTGAGAAATTTATTGACCGGAGACATTCTGACATAAATGAAACAAACAATAGTAAACTGATATATATACATACGTAGCTTACAAATTAATATTTGGTCATTGTCGCATATCTATAGACCAAACAGAAGTGTCAAAGCCGTATAATTATTAGTTTTATATAAGCCTTATACATACTTAGGCATACGGTAGAAATAAATATTTATCTTTCAATTAAGACTAAGTCTGGTAAAAATAGCTACTGTCTGGCATTCCGGACCCCTGAGAATACGTCCTGTGGAATGGTCATGATACTACTGTGGTTTTACACACTCACTCTCCCTTTTGCTTGCTTTCAGTTTCACACTGACCTTATATATAACTTGTAAACAACACCAAATAAAGGCATGCACGGTACAGACTACATGTACATAACACCCTGTCATTAAAATTAGACAAGGTGCTTTCCAAATTATAACACCACACTGACAAGTACATGTAATGTATATTAATTCATTTACAACCAAAAAGTAATTGATAATGTATATTAATTAATTTACAACCAAAATTAATTGATAATTGCACCTGTGACGTTCATATCATGCTCATGAATTCCATTGTTTAACATATACACATTAAAGATTCAATGTTATTGTAAACATGTTGCTGTCACTAGCTTGAATTAGCTTATAATGCTGATGTAAACAAAATAAACATAAAAAGTTACAGGAATTTCTTCTTTTGAATTTATGCCGCTGTGGTACTCAGAGTCTCGTATATTAAAATGCTGATGTTCACAAAATAAACATAAAAAGTTCCAGGAATATCTTCTATTGAATTGGGGCTGCGATGGCCAAATAATTAAGGTGTCCAGACATTTCCACAAGCCCTCGACTCTGGGTGGGAGTTAGAATCCCATATGGGCCAGTTGCTAGGTACTGACCTCTGGTCGGTGGTTTTTCTCCTGCAGGTACTCAGGTTTTCCTCCACCAACAAGTCTGGCACATCCTTAAATGACCCTGGCTGTTAATAGGACTATTCTGTTTTTGCATATTACAGAGTTAGCTCCCTTGCGGGTAGGTATCGATTGTTACGTCATTATTTTGTGAGCGCAATTCACGTGTTTTCTCCAAAATGTATGACATTATGCTCGCAAACACATGACGTCACAATCAACACCTCCCCGCAAGTGCAGATAACTCTGTTATATGCAAATTCGGAATAATCTAATTTATCATAAAACTAAAATCAAACTATTGAAATAATAGTTATCTGGATAGTCAGTATACAAACTTGCGCAATAGTCCTTGTTAGTTAACAATATAAGTTTTATTCATGTGTTTCCCTTTCAACATCTGAAAATTAATGCTATAACTGATAATTGAAAACTAATTAATTTAGCAATAATTTGGGAATCGGTTAAGATTTCATCATTGATGATCAGAAAAAATCGGTTAGTGTGAAATGGTCAATTTTTTTATTATTGATCAGTTACTCTTTATTACTTAATTTCTTACAAATGTTACTGTAGTTATATTTAACGATATGAATTTTATTGATATCACCTATCAAAATTTCGTATTTGGACATGCCCTTAACAGTTTTTTTTTAACCTTTTCATGTTTTCATTTGCTTAAGATGTTACCCAAGAAAAGAATTATTAACAAAATTCTTGACAAAGAGCAAAATACAATAATCTTCTAATTCAATTTATAAACTTTGATAATGTTGACTTTTAAAATTCAATTTGAGTGAAACAATATTAATGTAGGCCTATATGAATTAAAAAGCTTCACGATATTGATGGCTGACATTCAGGCATTTTTAGGTCATCTGACCAAAGGTCAGGATGACCTATTGTCATCGTGTTTCGTCCGTCGTCGTGCGCCGTCCGCCGTGCGCCGTGCGCCGTGCGCCGTCCGCCGTCCGCCGTGCGTCGTGCGTAAGACTATTTATACAAAAGCCTACTCCTCCTTAACTCTTGGGCGGATTACATCCATATTTGGTGTGAAACATCATTGGGGAAGGACAATCATATTTTATATAAATGAACTTGGTCCGACCTCTAGGGGCTGAGGGGTGGGGCCCCAAAAGGGCAAATTTTCTTATTTTAAAGCTTTAAAATCCTACTCCTCCTTCATCCTTGGGTTGATTTCATCCATATTTGGTGTGAAACATCATTAGGGAAGGACAGTCATATTTTTATATAAATGAGTCTGGTCCGACCCCTAGGGGCTGAGGGGTGGGGCCCCAAAAGGGCAAATTGTCTTAATTTTAGCTTTAAAATCCTACTCCTCCTTCATCCTTGGGTTGATTTCATCCATATTTGGTGTGAAACATCATTAGGGAAGGACAGTCATATTTTATATAAATGAGTTTGGTCCGACCCCTAGGGGCTGAGGGGTGGGGCCCCAAAAGGGCAAATTTTCTTAATTTTAGCTTTAAAATCCTACTCCTCCTTTATCCTTGGATGAATTTCATCCATATTTGGTGTGAAATATCATTGGGGAAGGACAATCATATTTTGTATAAATGAGCTTGGTCCGACCCCTAGGGGCTGAGGGGCGGGGCCCCAAAAGGGCAAATTTTCTTATTTTAAGCTTTAAAATCCTACTCCTCCTTCATCCTTGGGTTGATTTCATTCATATTTGGTGTGAAACATCATTGGGGGAGGACAATCATATTTTATATAAATGAGCCTGGTCCGTCCCCTAGGGGCTGAAGGGTGGGGCCCCAAAAAGGTTATTTTTAGCTTTAAAATACTACTCCTTATCCTTGGATGGATTTCATCTATATTTGCTATAAAACATCATTGGGGAAGGACAATCATATTTTTTTATAAATGAGCCTGGTCCGACCTCTAGGGGCTGAGGGGTGGGGCCCCAAAAGGGCAAATTTTCTTATTTTAAGCTTTAAAATCCTACTCCTCCTTCATCCTTGGGTTGATTTCATCCATATTTGGTGTGAAACATCATTAGGGAAGGACAGTCATATTTTATATAAATGAGTCTGGTCCGACCCCTAGGGGCTGAGGGGTGGGGTCCCAAAAGGGCAAATTGTCTTAATTTTAGCTTTAAAAATCCTACTCCTCCTTCATCCTTGGGTTGATTTCATCCATATTTGGTGTGAAACATCATTAGGGAAGGACAGTCATATTTTATATAAATGAGCTTGGTCCGACCCCTAGGGGCTGAGGGGTGGGGCCCCAAAAGGGCAAATTTTCTTAATTTTAGCTTTAAAATCCTACTCCTCCTTTATCCTTGGATGAATTTCATCCATATTTGGTGTGAAATATCATTGGGGAAGGACAATCATATTTTATATAAATGAGCTTGGTCCGACCCCTAGGGGCTGAGGGGCGGGGCCCCAAAAGGGCAAATTTTCTTAATTTTAGCTTTAAAATCCTACTTCTCCTTCATCCTTGGGTGAATTTCATCCATATTTAATGTGAAACATCATTGGGGATGGACAATCATATTTTATATAAATGAGTCTGGTCCGATCCCTAGGGGCTGAGGGGTGAAACCCCAAAAGGGCAAATTTTCTTAATTTTAGCTGGCCCACTTCCTGTTTTAGGTTTCGGTCTCCGATCTCAATGAAAATTGGTCTATAGGGGTTTTAATTGATGCCGAACAATATGTAAACATTTTCGTAAAGATTTTGGTATTCCAAGATGGCCGCTGGCCCACTTCCTTTTTTCAGGTTTCAGTCTCCGATCTCAATGAAAATGGTCTATAGGGGTTTTAATTGATACCGAACAACATGCAAACAGTTTTGTAAAGATTTTGGTATTCCAAGATGGCCCCTGGCCCACTTCCTGTTTTAATGTTTCAGTCTCCAATCTCAATGAAAATTGGTCTATAGGGGTTTTATTTGATTCGGAAGGAAGAACTTTAGGTAAGGACAATCATATTTTAGAAAGGACCGCGGAGCTAAGACCCATGGGGATAGTACGGCGGAGGTCCAAAATGGGAGCTTTGTTGATATTTGGCTTTAAAATCTGACTCCTCCATATATTAATCCTTGAATGTGTTACAACCATATATGGATGAAGAGCTAAGTTTGTTCAACAATTGACAATTACCTATTTCAGAAACTTACATATTCAACTAAGGAGTTCCTTGTATTGTTTATATTAATCGTTAACCAATACTTTATACTGTGACTTTGTTGTTTTGTGCCATGAGTCAGATGACCGTTAAGGCCCATGGGCCTCTTGTTTTCATACTGGCTTTATTCTGCATGGTTTTGTATCCCAATTTATTTTAGATTGACTGAAGTCAATGTAACAATTTTTATTGATGAACCAGTTATTTAGACCTATATATGTAAGTTTATTTGTTTTAACAGCAGGTTTGGTTTGGTAAGAAGTCATTGCTAAAGAGAGAAACGGCATAAACTCTCTACTCTCTATAAGGGAAAATGAAAGTAGAATTCCCACTTCCTGTTTTGATACTGATCATTGATGTTGATACATTATAATCGATTAATCGAAATCAGTTGTTTTTTCGATTAGACATTGATTATAATCGATCATCCGGACAACACTAATAATTTGTATTAACTTCAAATATGTTGAATGGATACAAAAGCTAAGTAATTTCCAGGTTCTTTTAAAGCCTGGAATATAATTTGGGTCAAAAGTTCAACTACAGTATTGTAACATACTTTTCAATTTGGAATATTTAGAAAACTGTTTTCCGCCCATAGTCCGCCTTTCCATTTATATGAATTCTTGTTATTGCTATTTCTCAGAAATTATGGACAGGATATCTTAAATACTGTATGTAGTTTCCTCTTGGTAACAAGTTATATATACCGGTACACATATTGCATTTTGTGACAAATACAAAAATAAAATGGCCGACAAACAATTTTCTTGGATTTTGACAATATTGAAGTTTGTTATGGCTGTTTATCTGATTATTTTCAAATTTCACATGAAAGAATTTTCTATTTACAGAATGGGTCAATTAGGTCTCATGCCATCACTTCTTCACAAATTATCACCAAATCATAGATTACCGTGGTATTAATACATCTATGAAAAGTTTCAAGGATGTTTGGGCCTATGACTAAGTTTCTGGGATGTTGAGGTCACTTTTACTACTGGGTATTTAATTGATGCTTTCACAGCTTCATTTCTCTAAGGATTATTATCAAATTTTTGTTATACATATAGATAGTA
This sequence comes from Argopecten irradians, assembly GCF_041381155.1. Lineage (NCBI taxonomy): Eukaryota > Metazoa > Mollusca > Bivalvia > Pectinida > Pectinidae > Argopecten > Argopecten irradians. The sequence continues at coordinate 29,266 of NW_027187843.1, forward strand.
TTTTAAACTACATACGGTAGGTCAACTTGAAGTAATATGTCAAGGCCATGGTTTCTTGAAATTTTAATCAAAACATTGTCAGGTGTCTTGCAGCTTCACTATTTCAATGATTATCAATAAACTTTACATTTTATGAAGAGATGCAAAACATCTATATAGCCAGGATATGTTCCAGGTCTCGAGTTTAACTGTCTAGGTCACTGTTAAAACTTATAGAAAGAAAAAAAGAACACTGTCAGCATTCTCTAGGCTTCACTTCACATGGCCCATGGATTATGAATTTATCTGAGAGGTTTTTATGATTGAGTAAAGAAACATGCTGAATCTCGAAGACTTAGTTTGTCGCAACTTGTATAGATCAAACACCGAACTAGGAAAATATTTATAGTACATCCAACAGATATTCAAATTGCATATGCAGTTTTTTTCGAAGTTTAAAAAGTGGTATTTTATCTGGTCAGTATTAATTTATGATTATTCAGTATAAAGTCAAATAAGGACAGATAGTCAAAATCAAACAGTTAGAATGAAACCTATGTCAAATTTCATATATAAAAAATATTTTGAATATTCATTTTATATAATTAGTTGATCAGGTGACACAAGTTGAAGTTCCTTATTAAAGTCAAATTTAGTATCCTCACTATCCTGTAGTATAATGCAATAAAAAAGTAGATGAACATTATTTTTACCATCACAGTGATTGGTCTTTGACAAGCAATCACAAATAATGGTATATGCAGTATATATATATATACACGGTAAATAGAAATCTTAATGAAAGCATATTTATAACTACTGCTTATTAAGCAGGAATAACTAATTAAGCTCCAGATTATGTTCAATAAAACATGCCGATGCGAAGAATTATTTTCATCTTATTGCAAGAATTAGAGACGTACATTTTTAACCATTTCTTCAACTTTTACCATCCGCAAAATCTTACATTATCATATAAAGTAAATGCTTTGAAGATGCTCCACCGCCGTCAGAGCATAAATGATATTCATCATTTGATCAGTAATTGGTGTTTAATCGTGTATATATATGTCTAACACAAAAAATAATATAAAATAATTTATTTCGCCTTTGGTGCATGCGCAATCAGGACTTCATTCTGCTCCTGTTTTTGATAGTGAAAAAATACCATTTGTCGGCGGTAAAGCATCTTTAAACAATTTGGAATTATGTTTCAATTAAAATCTTGCTTGTATTTTGTAGATGCCTCGAAGAAAGAAGAAGTGTTTGGTGAAGAGAGAGATGTGGAGATCTCTCGAGAAGAGACTGACGGACCCAACTGAGGAAGTGGCCTCATTAAAAACACAGCCAATTGACATAGACTTGACTGAGGAAGTGGCCTCGTTAAAAACACAGCCAATTGACCTGACGAGTAACGTGACTGAGGAAGTGGCCTCGGTAAAAACACAGCCAAGTGACCAAGCTCGTAAGAGCGCTTATGAACTTGCCAAAGAATTTGCTTATGAACTTGCCAATGAATTTGCTTATGAACTTGCCAATGAACTTGCCAATGAATTTGCCAATGAACTTGCCAATGAAGCTCGCAAGAGCGCCAATGAACTTTACAATCAAACTCAAAATCAATTGCCAAATGAAGTTTGCATGACGAGATTGCCAAATGAAGTTTGCATTATGAGATTGCCAAATGAATTGCCAAAAGAATTGCCAAATAAAATGCCAGATGAAGCTTTGGTTAAAGGTAAGGATGACTTGCAGCAGAGCATACAACAAAGTAAACAAAAACATGCTGAAATTGGATTTGTGAATGAAATGCCCCTCCACAAAGTTGCCAAGAACTTGAATGCGTCTCAAAGTGATAGTTGTGAATCTAAATTAACTTCCAAGAATGCTGCCTCCAATAACACTACAGATGTTGTTCATGAATCTGGGAGAAAAACTAGTCAATTCAGCAATGACCATCAAAAGAAGAAGCCACTGTATAACATAATGCTGATAACTGACAAATTGGACAGGAAAAAGATTCCAGTGAAGAAACCAGTAAGGAAACATGTTAAAAAGCCTATTTACAATATAATGATTGCTACTGCGAAATTGAATAGGAAAGTGGTGCCATTAAAGAAACAAAAACACCTGAATGAAATTGTATCCAAACCAGACAAGCACAAAATATACAGACGCACATCAAAATTAAGGTTTTCATGTGATTTTCATTCTTCGAATGGAAGAAGGGTTAAAACAAGAAACATGAAAATAAAACCTGACGAAAGTGCAAAGTCTATTGCAAGTGATCCTCTTAAACGACTGACAAAAAAGAGAAAAACAAGAAAAAACTCTGGAAACGAAGAAAGCTGTAGGTTCAAAAGAAATTCAAAATTAACTAAAAAAGGTGCAAGGAAAGATGTTAATGGTGAAAATGATATGAACTCTAAGGAGGAAGTTTTCCCTGTTGAACTTGCCAATGGTGAATCTATGGGTACTTTTGCACCAAATCACAGAAATACACTTCAGCAAAAAACAAACAAAAGAAAGTCCAGACATAACATTGACGATAAGAATGTGAAAAAACAAAAGAATGAAAATTCTGAAGATGTCATTATTACTAAAGACATGTCAATTCAGATACAGAAGAGAATATCGCAACTATCCAACCAAACGCATTGCATATTTGCAAGTTATTCCCAGTCAGATAGTACATTTCCAAGTATATCAAGAGGTCGTCAATGTACTTGTAATTCACTAATGATGCTTCTTTATGCCAGACACTGCAAGTCATTCACTACTGATGTTCTTGATGAAGTCCTACACAAAGGAGACGAGCTCTATCACACTGTCATATCTGATCTTCGAGCGAGTGGAAACTTTAGGTCTTATTTGCTGCAATTTGAGGAACTCCCCTCCGACATTCATACTTCATGTTATAAATGCCATATAGAAAAACGGAACATGTTTGTTGGAATTGTCAATAACCATAACAATTCCAATTTGTTATCCCTGCATTCATCTGTATGTTCAATGTTTGAACAAGACAATATGGGATTGATAACAATAGGGTCAATTACATCAGCATTTTGGAAAACACATGATGGATACTTTCACTTTTTTGATTCGCACCCTCATGGTAATGATCTTTTAGATGCACAAGGAGGGAAAGCTATTCTTTGCACTTTTCCAAACATCACTGACCTTGTTGGATATATGAAAAAGTATTATGCAAGCTTGAATTTGTCTGCAGATGAACAGTTTGAAATACAGCCTCTGGTGATACATACCGATGCTGAGACGCAACAAAATGCCACACCTCTTTCACTCACGTTAGTGGAGAAAAGAAAACATTCTAACCGGTTTGAACTTCTCAATAAATATTTTGAAGATCAAAAGTATTTCAATCAAGCAAAAAAAGAGACCTCTGACTTAACTACAGGAAAAAATCTCAATAATACAGATAGGAGTACTATCCAGAAAAAGATGGAAACAGAAAATACAAAGATAAATAGAAGAAACTATTATAAGAAATACAAGCAAAACCAAAGATTAAATGAAAACTACAGAAATAGAGAAAGAAAGCAAGGCCACACAAGCAAGCAGAAAGCAAGAACAAATGACAAATATCGAGCATCTGAAAGAATGAAAGAACAGAAAAGAAAACAGAAAGCAAGAACAGATGATGAATACAGAGCTTCTGAAAGAACAAAAGAAAAGAAAAGTAAGCAGAGAGCAAGAACAGATGGTGAATACAGATCAAAAGAAAGGAAAAGTAAACAGAGAGCAAGAACAGATGATGAATGATCTGAAAGAACAAAGAAAGAAAAGTACAGAGCAGAACAGATGATGAAAGAACAGAAAGAAAAAGAAAAGTAAAGACGATACAGAAAAAAAAAGGAAAAGTAAACAGAGAGCAAGAACAGATGATGAATACAGAACATCTGAAAGAACAAAAGAAAAGAAAAGTAAACAGAGAGCAAGAACAGATGATGACTATCGAGCATGTGAAAGATTAAAAGAAGTTAGAGTTAAACAGAAAGTAAGATTAGATGATGAATACAGAGCATCTGAAAGAATAAAAGAAAAGGAAAGTAAACGGAGAGCAAGAACAGATGGTGAATACAGAACAAAAGAAAGGAAAAGTAAACAGAGAGCAAGAGCAGATGATGAATACAGAACATCTGAAAGAACAAAAGAAAAGAAAATCAAGCGAAAAGCAAGAGAAAATGTAGATTATAAACATAACGAAGCAAAAATGAAACAGAAAGTTAGAACTCATGAATTTTATCGTAATCAGGAAAGAGTAAGAGAACTTATTAGTAAAAGGAAGGCTCGTCTGTCTAAATATTACCAAGAAAAAGAACGAATTGTAAAACAGATTTCAAGAAAAAATTCAACAAACAATAAAGAAAGAAAGGCTGCCAAAAGAACAAAAAGGTTGCAGAGAAATGACCCTATATTCAAACTGAAAGAGTTGCACTGTAAACGAGGAATGTATTTGAATGATGTTGTCAAAAAATTTCACAAAACAATAGCAGAAGGTCCAGTGTATGTCTGTACAAGTTGTCACCAAACATGGTTTAAACACTCTGTAACAGAAGTAAATAGAAATGTTGACCATAGTTCTCTTTTTACTAGATGTACTACTAATTACATATCAAAGAATGATAAGGAATGGATTTGTAGAACGTGTTCTTCATCATTGAAAAGTGGGAAAATGCCAACATTATCACTTGCAAATCAAATGTCATTTCCTGATAAACCAGCAGAACTGAATTTGCATCAGCTTGAAGAAAGGTTAGTTGCATTGAGAATCCCTTTTATGCAAATGCGTGAACTTCCCCGAGGTGGTCAATTAAGTATTCATGGAAATGTTGTAAATGTCCCAGTTGATATACAACCAACCATTAAAGCATTGCCAAGACAGTTCGAACAAACTACCATTCCGGTGAGAATCAAAAGAAAACTGTCTTATAAAAAGTGTGAGTTTACTGAAAACGTTCGACCAATGCATGTTTTGGCTGCTTTACATTGGCTTTTTAACAATGGTGAACTTTATAAAGAATCTGGTGTTGAAATAGATGAAGAGTGGTTTTCAAAGGTGGATCAAAGTGCCAAAGAAATCATTAACACATTCATAGCATCTTCCTCAAATCAAAATGAAGATCAGTCTGATGATGAAGGTCAGGACTCCGACACATTCAGTGAAATAGCAGATGAAGACCGGGTGATAGGAAACGCTGATACATTGATAGATCCTGTATGTCCACAGAATGACTCGATATACACATTTGCTCCTGGTGAAGGACAGCGTCCTTTGAGTTTATACTCTGACAAAGATGCGGAAGAGTTATCATTTCCTTCCATATTTTGTGGCAAACGTCGCATACCGAATACCCAAAGAGAAATAAAGGTTAATTACAGTGATGTTGTAAAATGGGAACTCCGAAATATTGATAGACGAGCAGCTAATTCTGTACCAAATCTCTTCTTCAAAATGAAAAAGATACAGATGAAGCAGATATCAGACAAAGTTTATTTGGCACTGAGAAGATGCAAAAGTAAAGACAAAAATGTTACTGCTGCTGAAGCCCTTAATCAGACACGCATGGACAAGTTGGTAAACCTTGATGAAGGTTTCTACATATTCAGAACTCTTAGAAACTCCCCGCCCTACTTAGAAAAGAGAAAGAAAGATGTTTTTGCAATGATTCGCCAACTTGGACTACCAACATGGTTTGGATCACTGTCTGCAGGTGATACAAGGTGGCATGACCTCTTGAGAATTCTAGGGGAGTTAAATGATAACATATCATATACAAACCAGCAGATAAATAATATGACATGGATCAACAAAACTACTCTGGTACAAAAAGATCCAATTACCTGCACTAGATATTTTGACCACCGTGTTCAACAATTTATCAATACCGTTTTGAAATCAGACCATGCTCCTCTTGGAACATTGACAGACTACTTTTATCGTGTTGAATTTCAACATAGAGGTTCACCTCACATACACATGCTTATGTGGATAAAGGATGCTCCAAAATACAAGGAAGATTCAAATGACAAGATAGCTGAATATGTTGAACATTATACATCATGTCAGTCAAATGTTCCTGATAACTTGAAATCACTTGTAGACATACAGACCCATAAACACTCAAAAACTTGTAGAAAAAAGGGAAAAGCTGTTTGCAGATTTGGGTTTCCACTACCCCCAATGTCAAGGACAATGATTTTAGAACCTTTAGATGAAGACAATGAAATGTTGAAAAAGAAATATTCTGAAATTCAAGAGAAAATCACAAAATTAGCTGAAACAGAAAATTTAACATTTGAAGATTTCCTTACTGATGTAGCTGGTATAACAGAGGAAGAATACATTTTGTGCATAAGGTCGTCCCTTAAATCTCCAAAAGTGTTTTTGAAAAGACAACCCTGTGAAGTACGAATTAATCCTTACATGACTTCTTTGTTAGAGGCATGGAATGCAAATCATGATCTTCAATTTGTTCTTGACCCATATGCATGTGCGGTATATATCGTAGCTTACATTAGTAAATCTCAAAGGGGAATGAGCTTACTTCTTGATGAAGCATGTAAAGAGGCACGAAGAGGCAATATGGATATAAAGAGACAAGTTCGTCATATTGGAAACAAATTCCTTAACAGTGTAGAAGTCAGTTCACAAGAAGCAGCTTACCTAACTTTGCAACTTCCTCTGACAAAGTCATCAAGAGATGTAGTGTTTATCAACACATCCGAGCCTCATAACCGAACGTTTCTTCTTAAGCAAAAAGATGTGTTGGAAAAACTTCCTCAAGATTCTACTGACATAGAAAGTGATAACATTGTGAAAAGATATGCAAAGCGTCCAAAGCAATTACAAAAAATGTGTCTTGCTGATTATGTTGCTGAACTGGATATAAGTTATCCAAAGAAAATGTCATCACCGGAAGAAATCAATGATGATGATCTAAGTAAATCTGATTCTGAAGATGAAGATGATCCAGACAATGTAGATAACTGGACTGAAATAACGTTACCAAACGGTACCAGTATCCGCCGAAGAAAACATCGTAAAGTTATTCGCTATGTTAGGTACAGTGTAAAAACTGATAGTGAAAATCATTACAGAGAGAAACTCTTGTTATTCTTTCCATGGCGAAATGAAACAACCGATTTGTTGGGGCAATTTCAAACATATGAGGATCATTATCTGTATGTAAAACATGTTGTAGATAACAAGTGTGCTGAATATGAACATCATACAGATGAAATTGATAGTGCCTTACAAAGAGCACATGATGATCTCAATGATGAGTTTGATCAGATAGCTCCATTAACTCAGCATACCGAGCAGGAAGATGAACGTGAAGGTTCACATGAAAGTAAACAATTTATATACTATAAGCCAGAAACTGCTGCTCATCAAGAATATGATATAGGTGTTGACCTGGGTATATCACAAACAGCTGCACATGTAGAACATTCACCAACTCTCTTACCAAATGAGGAATATCTTCAACTTGTGAGACAGCTTAACTTGAAGCAAAAAGAATTTTTCTTACATGTTCTACACTGGGTTAAAACAAGAGATGAACCTTTATATGCTTTCCTAACGGGTGGTGCTGGAGTAGGAAAATCTGTTGTTATCAAGGCATTATATCAGGCATTAAAAAGGTGTCTTTGTTCAGCAGAAGGTGAAAACCCTGACAACTGTAAAGTTCTTCTATGTGCTCCTACAGGAAAAGCTGCTCACAATATCAATGGCACTACCATACATGCTGCCTTCAAAATCCTACCAAATCGTGGTTACCAAAACTACCATGTAGATTCTGACACACTAAACACCCTCAGAGTCAAATACAGAGATCTGTCTGTTGTTATTATTGATGAAGTGTCTATGGTGGGAAATAAGATGCTGTCACTTATAAATGAGTGTCTTCAAAAAATCAAAGGAAATCAGAGTCAGTTATTTGGCGGAGTCAGTGTAGTGCTGATAGGTGATTTATATCAATTAAAACCTGTTATGGACAAATGGATTTTTGCAGACTTGGAAGAGCACATGGGTCCTCTTGCAACCAACCTTTGGACATCTTTGTTTACAATGCATGAATTAAGTGAGATCATGCGTCAGAAAGATGACAAAGATTTTGCTGAACTCCTTAATAGATTGCGTTCGCTGGAAAATAGCACACTTTCAAATGAAGATCTCGCAACTCTGAAAACAAGAATTATTAATTCTAGTGATGCACATTATCCAAGAGATGCACCACATCTATTCACAACAAACAAACAAGTTGATGATTTCAACAAAGAAGTATTCGACCTTGCTTCCAGTACAAAAGTGACTGTACCATCTCTTGATACTGTTGTTGGTGATATCCCAGCAAATGTCAAAGACCGGCTAATACAAGCACTCCAAAATGTCAGTACAACCAATACTGCTGGACTTATGAATACTGTCCCAATAGCTGTTGGAATGCCATATGAAATTACGGCTAATCTTAACATTCAAGATGGACTAGTAAATGGTGCATGTTGTCATGTACGGAAAATTGAATACAAACAGGAGAACACTCTCCGTCCAAGTATTATATGGGTACAGTTTGAAGATGACTCCACAGGGATAGAAACAAGAAGGACATATAACCATTTACGCTCATCAAATATTGATAACACATGGACTCCCATATTTGATACTCAACGTAATTTCATGTATAATCGTAAATCTTTCATCCGGATCCAATTTCCTATTAGACCAGCAGCTGCAAAAACTATACACAAATCCCAAGGATGTACTTTGAAAAAGGTTGTGGTAGATATGACTTCTGCAAGAAAACAGCCCCATATGCACTATGTAGCCTTAAGTCGAGTTAGAAATTTGTCAGATTTGTTTTTACTGAATTTGAATGAAGAAAAGATATCCGTAGATTATTCAGTAACTGAGGAAATGCAGAGGCTACGTTCAGAGGCAACATTGAATTTGTGTTACATTCCACCCTACACACTTTCACCCCAAAAATTGAAAGTTGCCTTTCTGAATGTGAGATCACTTATGTTACATCACAAAGATATCAAAGGTGATTACAATATCATAGGTGCTGATGTTTTAGCTTTCGCAGAAACCAAACTTAAACCAAACATATCTGACGAGAGCTTGATGCTTGATGGGTTTCATATTAAAAGGAATGACCAACAGCTTACTCATGGTTGTGCACATCATGGCTCAGCAATGTATTTTGGAAACAATCTTGATGTGTCAGATATTTACACCTTTAGTTCATTTGATTTTGAATGTATGGTGACAAATGTAAAAAAATGTGACACTTTGGTACAGATTGCAGTTGTGTATAAATCACCAAGGTGTAGTTATTCACAGCTGAAAAAAGAGATTGAGACACACATTGCATCACAAATAAAAGCTCATGACAATTTTCTAATTGTTGGTGATTTTAATGTTGATATAAAATTAGATGACACATTTCTAAAATGGATGAAAAATAAGTTTGAGTGCAAACAAATAGTGTCTTCTGTGACAACAGATTATGGCTCTACACTTGATCTTATCTTCACCAACATGGAAAATTATACTACAAGTGTTGTTGAATGTTGCTGGACAGACCATAAACTAGTTTATGGCGCTGTATGAGTTCTGATGATAGTGTACCGGAGCATAATTAGGGAATAAATGGAGGTAATGCTTGACAAATCCGGGCCTCCAGGTGGTGGGTGGGGGAAAAAGGGGGTGGGGTGAAGGGGGGGGGGGGGGGTTATTCTGCAATAAGCCCTGAGTGACAAGTCTTTTTTATACAGTACAAAGGTGTACTATTTTGACTGTACTCTATACTCTTTGGAAATATTATAGTCTTCTATTTCTAATCAACCATGGGCTTATTGCAGAATAAATATGGTTGACATGTCATGGAATGCTGTGTAAGATTTTATCCAGGTCTCATCGGACATCAAATGAACCATTTGCAGGATGTTGATGCTACGCCTGAAGCACACTGGAATTTCATCAATAGCAAAATTGTCCATTTGCTCAAAATGTTTTTTGTTTAGCCCTAATATGAATCCCACCTCTCAACAGCACCAATGTGTGATCCATCAACTGTATTGGTCACTCAAAGCCATTAATAACTGTGCTGGACACTCTGAGCACTCAACAGTAACAAAGTGTGATCCAACAACTGTATCGGACACTCAAAGCCATTAATTATACTGGACACTCTGAGCACTCAACAGTAACAAAGTGTGATCCAACAACTGTATCGGACACTCAAAGCCATTAATTATACTGGACACTCTGAGCACTCAACAGTAACAAAGTGTGATCCAACAACTGTATCGGTCACTCAAAGCCATTAATTGTGCTGGACACTCTGAGCACTCAACAGTAAAAAAAATGTGATCCAACAACTGTATCAGACACTCAAAGCCATTTATTATACTGGACACGCTGAGCACTCAACATAACAAAATGTGATCCAACAACTGTATCGGACACTCAAAGCCATTTAATTATACTGGACACTCTGAGCACTCAACATTAACAAAGTGTGATCCAACAACTGTATCGGACACTCAAAGCCATTAATTATACTGGACACTCTGAGCACTCAACATTAACAAAGTGTGATCCAAAAACTGTATCGGACACTCAAAGCCATTAATTATGCTGGACACTCTGAGCACTCAACAGTAACAAAGTGTGATCCAACAACTGTATCGGACACTCAAAGCCATTAATTATACTGGACACTCTGAGCACTCAACAGTAACAAAGTGTGATCCAACAACTGTATCGGACACTCAAAGCCATTAATTATACTGGACACTCTGAGCACTCAACAGTAACAAAGTGTGATCCAACAACTGTATCGGTCACTCAAAGCCATTAATTGTGCTGGACACTCTGAGCACTCAACAGTAACAAAGTGTGATCCAACAACTGTATCGGACACTCAAAGCCATTAATTATACTGGACACTCTGAGCACTCAACAGTAACAAAGTGTGATCCAACAACTGTATCGGACACTCAAAGCCATTAATTATACTGGACACTCTGAGCACTCAACAGTAACAAAGTGTGATCCAACGACTGTATCGGTCACTCAAAGCCATTAATTATACTGGACACTCTGAGCACTCAACAGTAACAAAGTGTGATCCAACAACTGTATCGGTCACTCAAAGCCATTAATTGTGCTGGACACTCTGAGCACTCAACAATAACAAAGTCTGTATCAAAAACCTGACCTGCTGGTATCAACTGTGGTTACTGATAATATCTTACACAGCATCCTCATGTCTTAAAAATGTTTATCATGTAATACACTGACTGATAGAAATTTTTGAAAAATACTGTTTTTTGTGTAGTCCAATATTTATTTCTGTTTAAGTTTAAGTTATTTTTGTGTTACCAAATTTTAAGACCAAAAAAATGACTTTATGACAAATTTGTCCTAAGGATTCACACAAACACATTATTTTTGCTCTATCAAATATAAATAGAGTACATGTATATATTATCTTACCTAAATCATATTTTAGCCCAAAATGATCCAAGTATAATTACATCAGTACATTTACAATATTACAGCATATCTACTGAAATGTGTCAAAAAATCGTTTTTTAATACTATAATGATGAATTAATCCATTTATATCCATACTTTCTGTTCCTTGATTCAGATACACATTTGATTTACATTTTTGCAATTTATCATCTGAGGCAATATATTGACCTGTAATTACTCTTATCATAATAATCTTATAAAAGCTTTTACAGATAAATCCTATGCATTCTTGGATTTTTACAATTGTAATTTTTGCATTTATAATGCCAAAATACATAGTTAAAACAGAAAATAATATGGTGATAGGAAGTGGTTATTGCTTGTCATTTAAATGCTGTGTTTATGTAACTTTTGTCATTATTGTTATGTGTTCCTGATACCTTGAGGATGACAACATTAATAATATATTTCTTCTGTTAAACAAAGTCTGTGGTTGTGTACTTAAAGATAATTCATACTAATGTATATGTCTCATCACTATGTTTGATATTCTAAGAAATTGGGGCTTGTCTTCTAAAGATTCCAATTGATTACTTGTGTATCTTCTCTTTAATTCTTTGATTGATTTTGAAATGCACATTATAAACAAATATAACTGAAAAAGTAAATGTGGCATTATTTATATAAATTTAATTGTATCTATATTTTAGTGGCTGTTGGAATTGTTTACTTCAAGCAATTTGTATCCTACAGACATATATGTTTGTAAAAATCTATCTGGAATACAACCGTTGATATTACTTTTTTGACCCAATTAGTGGCAGTATATGAACAAACTATAATAGCAGATTGACTTAAAGAAAGTTTAAGATTAAGAAACTTGGTTATAAGATTCTAATGGTATTAAAAGTGGTAAGTATTAAAGAAAATGAAGTCCCTGGCACGGTATGAAAATACTTGTAAACTTCATTTCTTCAAATAAATCAAACTTGCCAAGTTCCTTTTTATCACTGAACCTTATACCTACATGAAATCTAGCTAAAAAGGCTATGTGTCAATCACTGCTATTTATACATCTTTCTATGTAATTCATGTATCTGCTTGTATGTTGTTTTCAGCCATAAATATAAAATATTCCCTTTAAGAATATATGTCTTTCGTTGGATAACAAAAATTAACCTGCCAAGAATTCCTATGTTTTAATGCTAACATTTTTTTCTGACAAATTGCGACGAAATCAGTTATATTTGTTATATACGCTAAATGATGCCTAATCGATGCAGATAATTTGCTAGTTGTATTACTAATTTATATTATATCTTGTTTTGAACTTTATAAAATAAATATTATTTCTGACATGAAATGCTTTGCAAATGTTTTTTATGATTTCATTATTTTATTGTAGTTGACATATTATCCATATACAATATATATATATACATACATTTATAAATGGCTAAGTAAAGTATGCATACCAGACACAAGGGTTTAAAACAAATTTCAGCTTACAGGTCATATATATCTACTGTAATATTAGGGTTTTATGTTTACTATTTCAACCATCCATATACATGTCATATGTTCTTTCCTAAAAGCGTGATATTCCTTTCAAAATCTGTACATGTATAATGATGGCCAGTTTGGATTTGTTAAGTTAAGTCCCTGTAATACCAAGTTTTGTTATTAACATTATTTGTGTAATGGTATGCTTATTTAAACAATTTGCCATTTATTTACCTATAGTGAGGATTATACAATCAAACCTCACAAATGAATTTCAAACATTTTTTATTGATAAAAAAACCCAACATTTTGACAACAGGATCACACATCAAGCATGTGTCTATGAGTTTTCTGAGAATTTAACTTGAATACAAAGTGAACAGTTAAGTTGGGCCAACACAATACTTTTTAGTAAATTTCAGTTTTAATTCAACAGCATTATAAATATTCTAATTGAATGCCTGAATTTTCTATGCACTAAAGTACTGATGTATGCTGAGGCAATTCAATAAGACCTCGGAAACCAAGTTAACACAATTCAGAACCTGCTTTTATTCATCCAGTAGTGTTGCCCACAAGAAAACTATATTTACCAGTACATCAGTGCTGAAATTACCAGGTGAGCGATACAGGCCCTCTGGGCCTCTTGTTCAGATTTTATATGGATATTTTTAATTTATATACGATAGGGGTTCTAGGTATGACCTATTGTCATCATGCTAACCGGCTCTTCGTCGTGCGCCGGTCAATAAGAAGCTTGATTGTCATTGTGAATAAACGACTTTCTTCTCAATAACCCGGAAGGCCCGGGTACTCATATGTTCGGCCTGTTAGTGTTGCTGGGGGATGTGGGCTACCCAAGTTTGTTTCTAAATTAAATGACCTTGACTTTCATTTCAAGGTCCACAGGGGTCTAATTAGGCTTAAAATCCTTTAAAACTAACTTCTTGTGAATAACAATAAGGAGGCCTACGAGAACCTGATGGATGAAACGGGATACCAAGTTTGTTGATTAATATCATGACCTTGACGCGCTTCATTCAAGGCTCAACAGGGGTCAAATATGAGTTTAAACCATGGTTAAACAAAGCATCTCGTGATGATAATGGAAGAGGGTGTTGAGAGACCTGGTTATTGGGCCCTGTGGCATGCTGCTCGGATGAAGGGTATACCAAGTTTGTTCCAATGAATGTGACTTGATCTTCATTCAAGGGTCACGGGCGGTCAAAATAGGGCTAAGAAATACTTTTGAAATGGATTTCTTCTCAAGAACTAGTAAGCACGAAGGTTAGCGTGTTTATTGGGCATTTGTAGCATGCTTGGATGGAGGGCTATCAAGTTTATTCAAATTAATGATACCTTGACTCTTCATTCAAGGTACACAGGGAGTTAGATAGGTTATAAATCTTAAGTGATGAGCCGCTTCTTCTCTAATGGATAACTTAAATGGACCATGGTATTTACTCACATATTGGGCCTACAGTCATGCATTGGGTGGGATGAGGGGATAACCAATGTTGTTCTGAATGGATGGTCCATTGACGCGTGTAATATAAGGTCACATGGGGATTCAAATTGGCTATAATATGTCCTTTTTAAACAATCTTGCTTGCGAATAAAACTAAAAGGCCTTGATGACCTGATATTGGGCCTTTGTCATGCTTTGGATGAAGGGATATTCACAGTTTGTTTAAAATTTAATGACCGTTGGATTATTCATTCAAGGTCAGCAGGGGTTTAGATAGGCTGATAATCATTAGTGTATGACATTCGCTTCTCAAGATATCTACAATGGCTCCAGCATACTCAATTATTGGGCCTGTAGCATGCCTTGGATTGATGGGGACTACACTCAAAGTTTGTTAAGATTGAATTGACCTTTGATCTTCATTTCGCCAAGGTCTCGGGAGTCAGAAATAGGCTAAAATCTTTTAAATGACTTCTTGTCTCAAGTATACTAGATCAGAAGGACCTAGGGGTACTGATGTTTGGGCATGTAGCGCATGCATTGGATGGAGGGCTATCAAGTTTATTTCAAATGAACAATGACCTTGATCTTCATTCAAGGTCACAGGGGTTCGATAGGCTAAAATCTTAAATGACTTCTTCTCAAGAACTAAATGGCCCAGGATACCTCTCATTGTGGGCCTACAGCATGCTTGGATGAAGGGCTACCAAAGTTTGTTCGAATGAAGGACCTTGATCGCCTTCATATAAGGTCACTGGGGTCAAATAGGCTAAAATCCCTTTAAAAACATCTTCTTGCGAATACTACTAAAAGGCCTAGAGTACTGGTGGTGACGGGGCTATTGGGCCTTTGACATGCTTGGATGAAAGGGCTTTCAAGTTTGTTCTCAAATGGAATGGACCTTGATCTTCATTGAAGGTTCTTGGGGAGGGTCAGGAAAGGATACAAATCTTTTAAACAACTTCGTTGTTTCAAGACTCAGAATATGCACATGGAACTGATTATTGGGTCATGTAGCCATTCCTGGGGTGTGAGGGGCATACCAAGTTTGTGTCAAAGGATGATGACTTTTGAAGTCTGAATTCAAGGTTCCACGTGGGTCAAATAGGCTAACAAATCTTTAGTAAAGGAATTCTTTCCCAAGAGAGTATCTAGAAGGCCAAGGGTTATGATATTGTGGCTTGTAGCAATGATTGGGTGTGAGGGGCTATTCAAAGTTTATTCTCAAGAAATCGAATGACTTGATGTCTTTCCTTTAAAGCGTCATGGGCCGGCATATTAGTGATCTTAAAAATTTGTAAAATGAAGCTTCTTCTCAAGAAGCCAGAATGGCCCCAGGGTACTGATATTGGTGGCATGTTAGCATGCTGTGGATGTGTAGGGGCTACCTTGTTTCTGTTCAAATGAAATTACCTTGACCTTCAATCAAGGTCACAGAGGGTACGAAAATAGGTTCTAAAAATCTTTATAACGCACTTATGTTGTATTTGTACTCTATAGTCAGATGAAACGTTAAGGCACCCATTGTGCCTTCTTGTTTGTATCTTGAAGTGAAATTAGATAGACTTCAAACTTTTCAATGGGGGGTTTATGGTGTGTGTCACAAGTAAGTAAACATTTAGTAACATGAAGAAAATACTAAAATCGTCTGACTCCTATTTTTGATATTGAAAATATTACCATTTGTTCAAGCGCGGTGGCGCAATCTCTTTAAATGTAGAAAAAGGGGGGTCTGAATCGTAGACCTATCATGTAGTAACGGTAAATGTTTATAACAGTTTATGGGTTACAAAGGTGTACCGGGTAATTTATAGTAACAAGCATATCCTGTAGGTCAAATGTTAGCATATGTGAGAACTACAATAAGATCGGTAACTTATGTTCTTTCGTCTCTTCACTACTTTCTGAGTTAGGATTGATAGGTTAATGATCACACCTCACATGGGTGGAAATTCAAAATGTCACGAGGGCTAGGTATATGGTCTTCATTTCAGGTTTAATTCTCACGAAATTACTTAAAAGTGATATTATGTACACATGGTTATACCCATTGAAATCTTACAATCGACCTTCTTACGTATCAGAAATGCCTTACAATGACTTACATCAACATCTATGAGAGTTTGAAAGGTGGACCTCTAAGATATATAACTGTTTGTCCCGTTATACTTCACATTTTTTTCACTTCCCCGCATTTTGAATTCATGCCAATGTACAATGATACATTTATATTTGTACATGTTGTCGATCGGTATATGTTCCATAACTATACTTAAACTTTCTCTCCACAAAAACCTTTGCAAAAAACTCTGTTTCATTTATTAAAGTGTAATCTCAAAAATTGAATCGTTCCTTCTACATAATTGTATTAATTGACGTATGAAAATGAGAAACTTAAGTATACACAATTTATATGTATATTCGTATAAATGGATCTATGTCAAACAAATAAATGGATATGTATTGTATTTATTTTCATAAGTGATTTTTTTCACTTTAGTGTTCAGTAATCCGGATACAAGTAAAACTTATTTTCTTATTGATAATATAATAAAAATCTGAAAGTAATTGTTGGTTTTTCCCCCCCATTTTTAAAATTTAATTACCACTGGTAAATTTGCTTAACTTTAATATTTAATTTCCAATTAATTACATTGTTACGGTAATGGAACCCATCTCCTGACGTTTGTTTTCTGGTAATAATGCCTAACGTTACAGCTGTATCTTTCAACCAATCATACCGCCATCATCATTGCTTATTCTGGGTTTCTTAGCCCACCATCATCAGATGGTCGGGCGTAATTCAAATTCGCCTTCTCGTACGTGGTCCGTCTCCGTCCGTCCGTCCTTCCGTCCGTCCCGTCCGTTTAACAATTCTTCGTTACCGCTAATTCTCAGAAAGTGCTGAAGAGGATCCTTGCTCAAAATTTCATATGTAGCATCACCCTAAGCGAACTCTAGTTGTGCCCATATGTGCAATTTTGGGACCGCAATCGGTTAAAACAGATGGCCGACAGGCGGCCATCTTGGATTTTGATAGTTTAAAGTTTGTTACCGCTATTTCTCAAAAAGTGCTGAAGGGATCTTTCTCAAATTTTATGTACAGGTTTCCCTAGGACTCTAGTTTATGCATATTGCAATTTTTGGGAATGATCGGTCAAAAAGATGGCCGACAGGCAGCCATCTTGGATTTTGATTAGTTAAAGTTTGTTACCGCTATTTCTCAAAAAGTAATGCAGGGATCTTTCTCAAATATCATATATAGGTTTCCCCTAGGGCCCTAGTTGTGCATATTGCATTTTGGGACCGATCGGTCAACAAGATGGCCGACAGGCGGCCATCTTGGATTTTGATAGTTAAAGTTTGTTACCGCTATTTCTCAGAAAGTACTGAAGGGATCTTTCTCAACATTTTCATATGTAGGTTCACCTAGGACCCTTGGTTGTGGCATATTGCATTTTGGGGACCGATCGGTCAACAAGATGGCCGACAGGTGGCCATCTTGGATTTTGTTAGTTAAAGTTTGTTACCGCTATTTCTCAAAAAGTGCTGAAGCGGATCTTTCTCAAATTTCATATACAGGTTCCCCTAGGACCATAGTTGTGCATGTTACCATTTTGGGGACCGATCGGTGAACAAGATGGCCGACAGGTGGCCATCTTGGATTTTGACAGTTAAAGTTTTGTTATTACCGCTATTACTCAAAAAGTACTGAAAGGGATCTTTCTCAATTTCATTTGAAGGTTCCCCAAGGGCCCTAGTTGTGCATATTGCATTTTGGAAACCGATCGGTCAACATGATGGCTTGGATTTTGATAGTTAAAGTTTTGTTACCGCTATTTCTCAAAAAGTAACTGAAGGTATCGTTTACAAATTTACATATGTAGGTTCCACCCGAAGGAACCTGTGTTGGTGCATATCTGTATTTGCGGACCACGATCGGTACTAACAAAGAGATGGCGGATCCGAGCGGCCCAGTATTGAGGATTTTAGATTGTTAAGAGTTTGTTAGCCGCCTATTTCTCAGTATGTAATGAAAGGATTCTTCTCAATTTTTATGTGTTAGGTTCCACTTGTAACTCACATATGTTGTGCATTGTACCTCCTTTTGGACTGGATGCATAGAATGCCTTTCAGGGACCTGATTCGGTAAACAGAGATGGCGCGAACCGTGCGCGCCATCTTAGATTTCATTGTTGTTGAGGTTTGTGACTCAATATTTTCTTAGAAAGTTCTATAAGCGATTCTGTCTCAAAGTTTATATGTCATGTGTTTGAAAAGATAGTTTGAAAGGTCATGGAAAAGATCCCTCCTTTCCATTGTCAGACATAGATCTTTCTTTTTTTTGGTGGGCGCCATAGATCCCTCTGGGATCTCTTGTGTTTTTTAAATCTTGTTTTACTTATAAAGTATTTGTAGTTGAAATTTCAATTATGTTTACATTTTTCTATTCGGTTGTTGTGGACGTCCGTGGATATGTCAATGTTTGTGTGTAAAATAGGTTGCAGTTGTGGGCTATGTGTTTGAATAATGTTGGGCATGACAGCACGACCAAATGGTCTGGCTAAAATCAGGCATTTACATTCAATATATAAATATGAATATATATGAGATTAGTTTTCACACAATTATCATATGAAACAAATGAATTAATGCGGAACACTATAGAAGAAACATCTATTTTGCCTACAGTTTTCGACAAGTTGCCCGTATTCGTTATTGACATGGCTATCAATCAAAATATACTGCCTTATGATACTCTTCGATACGTGGTGCCCTAGAGTGCTCTGTGATTTTAGAGTTATTCGAGGGAAAACTCCGATCGTAAACATCAAAACTTAGTTAACTTTTAACTGACACAATACGTATAATCAGATATACGTTCATACGCTAAAGCAAACCAACACGCTAAAAATTGTATTGATTAGCTTTAAGTAAAGAACTTTGTCTTGTTTGCAGCTCTACCATTCCTAAAATTTTGACTACGATCATAATCAATCGTGTTGCATCTGTTACGTAATTATTCTAAGAATTAATATTTCACACAGCTCTAAGTCCAACGAATGTCTGGTCGCGGAGGGAGGAGCGTGAAGAAGGCGTTAGTCTTGTTTTTCGAGAGACTACTATTTATATCTGTCGGAGTCAATTCCAAACTATCATATTAGTGTCCCAACTGTACACTTAAATTATTCCATCCATCGTGTATATGTATGTATAATTTCAATTGTCTATGGTTTTGATATTATTCGGGGTTTTATTTTTTTCTATAACCATACAGAGTATTATGTTAAAATGAATAAAAAAAAATCAAACATTAATTTTCTTCTCGGAGTTTGAGCTTCTTATTTAAGTTTAAAGGGGACAATATAATTCAGTTCATAAGTGTACGCGCATCAAAATTTGTTCAAGTTCGTGTTGGAATTATATTAGTTGGTTTTTATTGTGGATATGCCAGAAAAGCCCACTGAAAATATGTCGAATGTCGATTGTTGTTAAAGAAATTTTTTTGTCTGAAAATACTCAGATCGCTCTTAAAGTATGTTTTACGTTATTAGATGCATGTTCTTGTCTAAATATAATTTAATCAACTCCAGCAGTGGTTGATGTATTGATGATACAATTTTGGTTTTTTCAACGGTATAAATCAAAATACTTAACAAAGTCATGGAATTTGGTCTTTATTTCCTTGTTGTATGTTTTCACAAGAGGAACATTGAAGAACCATACATTTATGTCATATTTTGATTTGTGGTTGTGTAAAAGATTTAGCCTCACTGAATTGTCCCTTTAGATAAAAATATGATAATGATTTTTTATGCGTCCTGAAAAGAATTCCATGACCTATTGTCATTATATGGAGATAAGAGTACTAATCGCGCTGATGGCCCAAAAAAAAAAATAAATGTTGTATTTAAATATGTATTTTTGTGTTACCACTTTTATATATACAAGGGATAAAAACAACAGTTATTGGTCAAACTTGATGAGTTTTTGGGAGTATGCTCTGTCGGCAGTTGATATCTCACTTGATCAAAAGTTATATCGTAAATCCAAACTTCACAAAGTAAGGGTGTACTACTACAGAATAATCGGATGAACAGTAGCCACCAATTAATACACAGTTTGATAACAATGTAATTAAATTTATTATTGTAACTCATGGATTGTAAAAAATCAGATTTTTGGTGATTTGACAAAGATAAAAAAAAATGAAAATAACCTGAGATGGAATATATCATTATATATAATGGTTACTTGCAGTTATAAAACAAATACTAAATCAATTATACATGTTTCATGTAGCACCAATGTCATGTACTGCATCTGTATCTAAATTAGTTTAATCAAAGTCGTATAAAACTCTATACTATAATTCACAAACATTATAGTTATTAAAAACGTTCTCGACTAATCAACTAAATTAAGTGTACATGTATAATTTACCATATACAAATGTAAAATTAAGTCATGCAATGACATAGTGGCAGATTAAAAACTAGTTATTTTACTTTTAAACTGTGTCTTTGGTTTGTTGGATCGTTATTACACAGTAATGTTTATCAAAAACTAACAGTATTCAAACTGGAACATGACCTTAGCTTTGAAACATGCAATTTCAAGATAGCATTAGCTTTAAGGTTCAACTGTAAGGTTCTCAAAATACGAAAAAAATATAAATTCACAACACAATTGTAAAGATCACAGAGAATATTTACAATATTCTAAAATCACTAGAAATTTAAGAACAGTTAACAAAATTTTTATAGCTGCTGAAAATAATGGTAATTTATAACATATATAAACGTCATTATCTAAGTCAGTTTACACACTTAGATAAGTTCAATATTATCTCTATATAAATAGGCACAAGTTTTGAAATTATCTATAAAATTACATGTAGATTATTTGACATCACCTGCACTTACATTTAAATGTATTACGGAGTTGTACATATGAGAATAAATAAATCCATACGCATAATTTTATTTTGATGTACTCCAGTTAAGTTTTTGTTTTGCTTAGATTTTCTCTTTTTTCTTGTTTATATTTATCACATAATTTACATGATATTTCATTTCTTATAACTTATTAGATATATAATAGTGTATGGTTTTAGAAAAGAGACTCTGATGTATGAATGTGATTATATTTTGTGATTTTTTATATTGCATGAAATTGTGTGTTGCAAACTAGAACGTGCAATAAATTCACAAGGCCCCCCCCCCCCCCAAACCACAATACTGTCTTGGGTGTGGACTAGAAGTCAATATGACAGGTAATGGTCACACAACTTGATAATATTCCATTGCCCAGATAAACATGCCAGTAATCCATAATCTAAATATCTAGAAGATAGCTTATGGATACAATTACTATTTACCTTTCGAGTAGTGGGTAAAAAATAGGCGAGGCGTAAAAAATAATTACAGACAGTGTGGTCAAAAAGTGTGTGTCAAAATAATAAGGGCTCAAAAAGGAATCAAGACATCCATTCGAAGTATGTTTTAACATTAAAATATATAGGAAACACAAGGACGAACGCAGCACCCCTTCACTTTATCTTTATTAGGTATTTATATTCTTTTATTTTAGATTATGTCTATCTTTACACTTGATAGATCTATGTGTGCCTTGTTAAAGACAGATTGCCGCCAAGAAAATTTGTACCATATTACTTACGCTTTTATTCTCACGCTGTTGGTATTATGTTTATGATATTACTTCTGTAACTTGATCATATTCATAATAAAACAGTTAACCTATGGTTTTTATTTCCACTCAATCAACTATTAGTGACAATGATAATTCTATAGCCTTAAATTGAACAGTAACAGTTGATACATTTTCTTCATACATGTATTTATAAGAAAGAAATTAGATTTAAATTAAAGAATTACATACAAATTTCATGCTACTAGAGAGAGAAAATTTCAGTATAGGAACTCACAGATCTCTGCTAAACTTTCTCATTCTAATGCTTATTTCATATCTATTTATTGGTTTTCCAGCGTATTTTTATATTGTTCAACTATTTCGACAGATTCCTTAAATCATAATATTTTATCAGTAATAATCAGGGGTGTACGAACATACAAATATACTATCATGATAATAAATTTAAACTTATCAGTTGAATACAAAAGGTCTTGGTGAATACTATACGTTGTACCCGTACTTTTAAGCTGCTTCATGTTGTGATTTTCGCTGGCAAGAAAATTGTGAGTTATTTATGACTGTGTATGTTACTATTTAATGTGTTATACAATGTACACTATGTATATACATATATTTGTGTGATTATGCACTGTGACTCACACTTTAAAGCTACTGTGGTTTCGTTTGCTGAAATTGAAACACCTGAAATAAAGCACATGTATGATATTCACATCTATAGTTACTCCTGAGACTTTCAATGTGAAACACAACAAAATTTAACATTATGATGCTTAAGGCAGTAGAAGAGTCAAATACATCCTCGCGTCTGAAATCATTTATGTTTTATAATGCCACAAAGTACATGTACTGTAGAGGTGTGGAAGATCTCACTTCTATGTTGTCTCTCTGTGCTGGCGGCATGAAGAGATCCTTCCGTAGTTAGTATAGCTTTACATTTTCCTTTGGACTACACTACATTTAATGTCTGATGGGTAGAATGGAACCTCCATGTTAGGTGTTATAAATTTCTCCCTAAGTTGGGCTAACTACACTTAAGATCTGTTAGGTAGAAGCGACCTCCAGGTTAGATACGTATTATCATTTTTCCCTAAGTGTGGGGCTAACTACATTTTAAGTCTGATGGTTAGAAGTGTACACCTCACTAGCTTAGATATGTATACATTTTCCCTAAGTTGTGCTAACTTCAATTATGTCTGATAGTAGAAGGACGTACTCAGTTTAGATATATATACATTTTCCCTAAGTTGGCTAACTACCTGACACTTAAGTCTGATAGTTAAGAAGGACCTCCAGTATAGGTATTTACATTTTCCTTTGGCTAACTACATTTATGTCTGATGGTATGAAGGACCTCCAGTTTTAGGTATATACATTTTCCCTAAGTTGGCTAACTACAACTTAAGTCTGATAGTAGAAGGACCTCCAGTTAGGTATATACATTTTCCCTAAGTTGCTAACTAACACTTAAGTCTGATGGTAGAAGGGACCTCCAGTTAGATATATACATTTTCCCTAAGTTGGCTAACTACATTTAAGTCTATGATGGTAGAAGGACCTCCAGTTTGGTATATACATTTTTCCCTAAGTTGCTAACTACACTTAAAGTCTGTGGTAGAAGGACCTCCCAGTTAGGGTATATACATTTTCCCTAAGTTGGCTAACTACCATTTAAGTCTGATGGTAGAAGGACCTTCAGTTTTACACATTTTCAATTTGCCTACTTACTTTAAGTCTGACAGGCAGAAGGACCTTCAGTTTTACACATTTTCATTTGCCTACTACTTTAAGTCTGATGGTAGAAGGACCTTCAGTTTTACACATTTTCATTTGCCTACTACTTTAAGTCTGACGGCAGAAGAACCTCCAGTATTTATGCCTATTTTTCTTGGCTAACTACTTATATTAAAAGCGTATCCATAATGATATATTTTTTGCATAATTTTAAACATAACATGAATGGTCTAATATGACCAGTTTTTCATGTACATTACATGTATATGTTTTTAATATGGCTTTTGAAAGCATGAAAATAAGCAGTTTTAATTGTTCTTTCAAAAATCAGACATTCAAAACCGATAGGGGATTTCCATTTACTGTTATAAGTTCAAATATATCTTTTTTTTCTTCTTAAAATCGTACCCAGTAGACCATGCATATGGAAATTACTGAACTTGTATAACATTATCAAAGTTATCTCCCTGTATTTAACTATTAGGAGTATAAAATAAAAACCTACTAGACACATACAGAGGTATCTGTTCGTCGTAAAAATATTGGAGTTGCCATTCTCTCTAGCATATATTTCTGATTTGATAACAATTCCAAACTAAAACCAATAATATCAATATAATGGGTACTGGACAGGTAAATGTTTCAAATTAATGTTAATATATTTACAGCAATATATTTATCATTGCATTGATATGAAACATGTTATGAATACGTATGACTAGCCATTTTGAGTCATAGAACACAAACAGAAGTAACTATTTAACAATTACTGTAAATAGTATTTCTCTTGACCACAAAAATTACCTTTAACCTTATAAAACCTTAAATTAAAACAAAAAACAGTGTTGCATTACAGTGTTCTCCCTCAAGGATTTTTTTCCTACTCCTAAGAACCGACTGACCCTAAAATTTACTGCATGGTCCTGACTGAAAGTTACTGGTCCTTACAAAATTACAATTCATCCTTGCAGTTTATATAATTAAATAGCAAAGTAATAGTTTTACTAACAAAAGATAGAATCTATCTGCATATCCAAATTAGTATCGTAGGCTCTCAACAAAGTTGACTGAAAACCAGAATATTACAAAAATTTGTTTTGTACAATTTGAACTTCAAGCCTTCTACAATTCTACTGCCATTTTTGTTTTGTATATCTTCTATCTGAACCAAAAGTTGCCGGTCAAAGGATCAGCTACATGGTAAAACTTGTCTTTCCGACTATAAAGTTAGGGGTCGCGGGCAGACAGACAGGCGTTAATTTCCAACACTGTGCGTGTACTAATCATGTAATACATACATGTATATCATATATAAAATAAATGAAAACAAAAAAAATGTGTGATAACCTTAAAGATGCTCCACCGCCGTCAGAGCATAAATGATATTCATCATTCGAACAACAATTTGTGTTTAATCGTGTATATATATGCCTAATTAACACAAAAAAAAAAAAAAATAAAAAAATGATTTATTTCGCCTTTGGTGCATGCGCAATCAGTAATTCATTCATATAGAATATAGTGCCACGGAATTTTTTCGGGGTGCAATTTATTATTTTTCATATTTTTAACTTGAAGTAAAATTAGAAGCTCAAACTTTTCAATGGTGGTAATGGTGTAAAGAAAGTAACTTTTGTAACAGAAGAAGAATACTAAATCGTCTGCTCCTGATTTTGATAGTGAAAAAATATCATTTGTCAGCGATGGAGCATCTTTAAAGCTTATTGATTTCAAAAAAACTGCACACAATTTAATTGTTAATTGCTTTTAAATCATTAATAACAAGTTTTCTATTACTAAATCACCAATAAACAAAACAATATTAAATACAAAATATCAATATATTGAGACCAACACATTTGACAAAATTTACAACAAAAAATGAAATTAATAATGGTAACATTACTGGCTTACATTTTGATTGATTGCATTGATTTACAACATTACACAATGTACCAGTATTAATTTACTTTGTAAAATATTACTACACAATGTACCATTATTAATTTACTTTGTAAAATATTACTGGTACCAACATTGATTTACAACATTACACAATGTAAAATATTACTGGTACCAACATTGATTTAAAACATTATACCTGTACTAACTGAGGGTTTCTATTTACGTAACAGGATGATGTTGTTTGCCAGGGGTACAGAACATATGTATGCTGGTCCACAAGGCTTCAACAGTTTCAACCAAAATTGTTATTTTTTCCTTTATGAATACTGCAGATTATGTGTTCATCATATTAAGATAAAATAAGTTGCTGAATAACAGGGTACATTGGTTTGCCTTATACTTATATTAAATCATTTTGTCAAAATTAAAAGTTGCAATTTGCACGTGATTATAAATATATTACTAGCAGTGCTTAAATTTCATTGCAATTGTTAATCGTAAAATTGATATTAATATAGTACTAATCTGCATGTTATTTCACACAATAATTTACTTTTCAAGCTTGAGTAACATGAATTTTCATCATAAGACAAAATAATTAATAAAAGTTCCTGAATACATTAATGTATCTTTTCTTAATCTTTATATTAATATCAAAAGTTGCAATTTGCATTTTACTGCATACATTTCATTGTTAATCGCAAATAGAACCTATCTACAGGTTATTTCACACAATATAACTTAGTGTTTCTTTTCTTACTTGAGTAACATATTTTTTATGATAAACTATTTCCCCCATTTATAGTGTACACAAACCAACTCTCCAACAAACTACACAATGACAGTAGGTAGTATAGATGTGCATCACAATTTCCTTGGCTTCGCGAAAACTTTGATACCATTTTCAGCACGCATCACAACACCAATTTTCTTTGAAACTTCATGTTTTGGGTCCAACTCAAAGGTGAATCTACAGAAATGACATTACATACTTATATCTGATATAAACATGGTGTTCTCATTTTGTAGTTATATTTTTCATTGTTTCATGATCATCAAAATACAAATGTACTGTACTCTCTTCATATTTTTTAATAATTTCATACTTAGTAACAAAGTTCCTTTAAATAACCAATCTATCATTACTATGATAGATGATGGGTCGACTAAATGTCAATCAGATTACAATCTGCTGTGATCTGGCTTCCTATGTCATGTAGGTAACCACTTTTTAGATTATTTTTTTCTTTCCTTTTTTACTTCAAAATGTTACTATAACATCAAATTTGCACTAAGTCGTTAAGACATTTTAACCGACATGAAAAGTGTTACTAATAGTTACCTTCTCAGAAGTCGAGCAAGAGTGACCTTTTGTTCGTTCATGGCAAAATGTTGACCAATGCAGTTTCTAAATTAAAATGTTAGTAAATAATTTAGGCACAGTCGATAATTAACTATAGGTAGGAATTCACAAATGATCATTTAATATGTTACTATGACAGTAACTGCATATGTTTTAAGTTTCAAATACAAAATTAATTATTAATTTCATTACAATAATTTTAATTTAAAAATACATTAAATGGTATTAAATAATGCTTTTATAAAGTCTATTAACTTGATTATCTCCCCCTAGTTTGACAATGCAATCAATTTCAATCACTGTTCTTAGACCAATGGGAAAAAAAGTATATTGTTCTGAGACTGTCATCAAGAGTTTAGTGAGCATGAAATACAGTGACTGTTGTGAATTAATATTTAAATGACTATGATCAATATGTAAAAGTAAAATATTTACCGAGGCCCAGCTGAGAATGGCACAAATGCATAAGAATCCCGACCGACAGAATTCTCTGGAAGGAAGCGTTCAGGCCGGAATTCCATCGGATCGTCCCACAACGTATGGGTTATTGGTGGAGGTTATAGATCTGAATAGCTACAGAAGTTCCAACTGGAACATGATATCCCTCTACCTCAAACGGCTTGGTGGTGTTTCGTTGTATAAAGGAGACGGGTGAATGTAATCGCAGACCTTCCTTTATACACAAAGTCAGGTTTTCAAGGCTTTCCTAAGTGTCACTCCCTGAAAAAGACGGACATGCCTATAATTTTAAATTTGACAATTTGAGGATTCTTCTGTTTTGCTTTGGGTATTTTTACAGTAGAAACTATATTAACAAGAGGCCCATGGGCCTTAACGGTAACACTCATGATTTCAGATAACAGAATGAAACAGGAAGACATGCATATGAAACACTATTTTAATTGGCCCATCAGGCCCTTGAAGTCAGAGTCAGTGATTTTATAAATTTGACTTTTTAATCTATGAAGATTTGAATGTGAATTCAGAGAAAAGATTTTTTGAAATGTTATCCATTTTGACCCCTTTTGGCCCCGCCCCTCTGGTCCCTGGGGGTCGGCCAAGACCAATATGGATATGATGTTTAAAATGCTATCTCAGGCTAATAATTCTAACCCAGATTGACTAATTTCCTATGAAAAAATAGGCAAATAATGTTCATAAATGTGTTTTTTCCTTTATAAACTATAGTAAATTTGACCCCCTCCCCAGGGGAAAATCTGAGGACCCCAGGGTCATATAATTCACAATTTTTGTAAAGGACTTTAAAGACCTTTCCATCTATGCAGAAGTATTTGATTCAACCAGTTCCAGTATTTCAGAAGAAGATTTGTTAAAGTTTTAGCCTATTTGACCCGTTTTGGCCCCATCCCTAAGGCCCCTGGGGATCAGGTACATGGAAAAATTTGTTGATAAGATTCAATGGCCATCACATAGGGATAATTTCTGACAACAATTGACTAATTTCCTATTTTAATGACTAAATAATGTTCATAAATGTGTTTTTCCTATATAAACTAAAGTAAACTTAACCCCCTTCCCCCAGGGGGAAACATGAGATACCCCAAGGTCAAATAATTCACAATTTTCATAAAACACCTTAAGACCTGTCCATCTTATGAAGAGTATTAGATTCTACCATTTCCAGTATTTAAGAAGAAGATTTTTAAAGTTTGAGCCTATTTGCCCCTTTTGGCCCCACCCGCCCCTCTGCCCCGAGGGGGTTGACCAGGACAATAAAGATATATGATAATAAAATGTTATCTCAGGCTAATAATTCTAAACATAGTTTCACACATTTTTCTATGAAAATTGATCAAAATATGCTCATAAATGTGTTTTCCCCTATATGTAAACTATAGTAAACTTTTGACCCCCTCCCCAGGGGGAAACGTGAGACCACCAGGGTCATATAATTCACAAATTTTAATAAAACACCTTAAGACCTGTCCATCTATGAAGGAGTATGTGATTCTATCTACCATTTCCAGTATTTAAGTGAGAAGATTTTTAAAGTTTGAGCCTATTTGACCCCTTTTGACCCCGCCCCTAAGGCCCCTGGGGGTCATCAGTGGTTGGAAAAATGGTTAATAGGATTCAAATATAGCCATCTCATACTGATAATTCTGACAGATATTTGACTCATTTCCTATTACAAATGATCAAATAATACTCAAAAATGTGTTTTCCCTATATAAACTATAGTAAACTTAACCCCCTCCCCAGGGGGAAACCTGAGACCCCAGGGTCATATAATTCACAATTTTTTGTAAAGGACCTTAGGGACCTTTCTATTTATGAAGAGTATTTAATTCCATCACATCTGTGAGTGGAGAAGAAGATTTTTGAAATTTTAGTCAATTTTACCCTGTTTTGGCCCCTCCCATAGCTCCCTGGGGGGTGAGGATCATATAATTCACAATTTTGATTGGCCTTATGCCTTAGAAGGTTTGTGCAAAATTTCATTGAAATTGCTTCAGCAGTTTTGGAGAAGATAGTTGAAAATGTAAATTGTTTACGGACATACGACGGGAGACGACGGACAACGCACGACGCATGACGACGGACAAAAGGCGATGTAGAATAAGGTTCACTGTGAGACTTTCGTCTCAGGTGACCTAAAAAATTGGACAGAGATTGACATTTTGCACCTCTATTTGAAACCTACATACATGTGAAATATAGGAATATAAACCAATTGCTTCATTCACTTGATGAATACGATGAAGATTTTTACACTAAGGATTACTATGAAACACACAACAAGTAATGGTTTTCTAGGTTTTACAGTGTTTCCAATCATGTTGTATTTTGGTTTAATAAGGGAAAATAATAGAATGAATTAAGATGACAAAGTTTTACATATGCATGCATAATCATATTTAATTTATTTTTAATTCATCAAATTATTTAGATATTTCAGAAAACTATTTACTCATTATTCAATATAAATCATCATTATTGTATCTTCCGGATCTAATGACACCGTACCATTCTATGAAGTCCAAGTCCCGCCCCTCTAGAATACCGTCCACTTCGGCCTGGATCTTTTTCTGCCACTGAGGATGCTCAGCCAGAGAGTAAAGGGTCCAACACATGGCACTTGTCGTAGTATCATGACCTACAAACACAGGAATTAATTTATTATTTTCACTGTGGGTGAAACGCATTTGAAATCACAATGGTATATATATTGATGTTAAAGCATATTGATCAGATTCAAGGTGAATTTATAAGTCATAATTAAGGTTTGTTCGAGTAATTATTAACATAACTAGAATCAATATGTATTACATGGATAACAAGGACATAGTCATTCAGATCCTCCGCCAATGGAGATATCAAAGCTGAAGTGAGTTTTGATTGTGGAGACTTATGTGTATGAAAAAAACAGGAAAAAGGAAGTTGAGCTAAAGAAAGAATGGAGTATAATTCAAGTAGAGCGGGGCTGCAATTGTTGAATCAGGTATACAGCCTTGACATTTAAATCAGACTATATACACAAAGATGGGTGGAGTTTTGCAAAGTAACATTTACCATTTACCATGATATTTTCAGCAATGTTTCCATGGTAACGGAAAAAGTGCAAAAAATGAAAACCTAAAAATAGCAAAAGGTACTACTAGACCATAAAAAGAATGTGTCTATGAAGTTTCGTGGAAATATCTCTGCTGGTTTTAGATTTATGCTCCGGAAATTGAACCTGCTACAAAAATATGATATTTTCAGCAATGTTTCTATAGTTACAGAAAAAAGCACAAGAAAGTGTAAAACCTAAAATAGCAAAAATCACTAACTATACCATAAAGAACCAATGAGTCTATGGAAGTTTCATGAAAAATATCTCTGCGGGTTTTTAGAGTTGTGCTCCGTGAAACGATCCTTACACAAAAATCTGCCATTTAACAGCAATGTTTCCATGGTTACAGAAAAAAGTACAAAAAGTTGAAAACTTAAAATAGCAAAAGGCACTATCTAGACCATAATACTAATTGTGCCTATGGAGTTCCGTGCATATATCTCAACCGGTTTTCCAGTTATGCGTGCAGGAAACGAACTGGTACAAAAATA